>NC_091950.1:400446543-400654043 GCF_031021105.1 Erythrolamprus reginae | reverse complement strand
CAGAGTCAGCATCTTGCCCCCAACAATCTGGGTCCTCATTTTACCCACCTTGGAAGGATGGAAGGCTGAGTCAACCTTGAGCCGGTGGTGAGATTTGAACTGCTGAACTACAGTTAACAGTTAGCTGAAGTAGCCTGCAGTGCTGCACTCTAACCACTGTGCCATCCCGGCTCTTTTTTATGTGTCTTAGCTCAAGATCCTGTTGGCTGCTATTGTCCGATGTGATGATGTTGCTTGAGTATGGAATTTGTATAAAAAGGGCTTCTATAATGTAGTGGGAGAGGAAAATAGATAGCAATAGCACTTCACAATACTTGATATCCCTCTCTTAAGCAGTTTATAGAGTCAACACATTGCCCTCAACAATTTGGGTCCTCATTTTACCCACCATGGAAGGAGTCAACCTTGAGCCTGGTGAGATTAGAGCTGCCAAATTGCAGTCCGCTAGCAGTCAGCAGAAGTAGCCTGCAGTACCGCACTCTAACCACTGCGTCACTGTGGCTCAACATAGATTTGTGATGGCGAACCTATAGCATGTGTGCCACAGGTGGCACATGGAGACTTATCTGAGGGCACGCAAGGCATTGCCCTATGTTAGCTCTGGCACACATGTCTGTGTTGGCTAGCTGATTTTCAGCCTTATGGAGGCCGGGGGAGGCTGTTTTCACCTTCCCCAGGCTTCAGGAGGCTTCCCTGAAGCTTCTGGAGTGTTAAAAATGGCCCAACGGGCAAACCGGAAGTCCATTTTCCCAAACTTTTGGTTTGCCCATTGGGCCGTTTTTTGTACTCCGGAGGCTCTAGGGAAACCTGAAAGTGAAAAATTTATTTATTTATTAGATTTGTATGCTGCCCCTCTCTGTAGACTCGGGGCGGCTCACAGCAATAATAAAGACAATGTAAAACAAATCTAATAATTAAAAAAACACTAAAAACCGCATTATTAAGAGCAAACATACACACAAACATACCATGTATAAACTGCATAGGCCCAGGGGAGATGTCTCAATTCCCCCATGCCTGACGGCAGAGGTGGGTTTTAAAAAGTTTACGAAAGGCAAGGAGGGTGGGGGCTGTTCTAATCTCCGGGGAGAGCTGGTTCCAGAGGGTCGGGGCCGCCACAGAGAAGACTCTTCCCCTGGGTCCCGCCAAACGACATTGTTTAGTCGACGGGACCCGGAGAAGGCCAACTCTGTGGGACCTAACCGGTCGCTGGGATTGGTGCGGCAGAAGGCGGTCCCGGAGATAATAGCCCAATATTTGGGGCACATGCGCGGGGATGAGCATATGAGCACTGTGGCGCATGTGGGGGGTTGTGTGATGGCACGCGTGCAAGCTAATACAGGAGCACACACGTATTTTTGTCACGCAAGAAGAAAAAGCTTCGCCGTCACTGACATAGATAAGTTGGAATGTGTAGAACCCCCAGGTTCAGCCTCCTGCCATGTTCAATTAAAAGAAGGGTAATTTATAAGAGGCATTTGCTGTAACCCTGGAATACTTTAGATCAGGGGTGTCAAACTGATAGACCGCAGGCAGGATGCGTCACGTGCAAGCCACACCCACTCCATTTCCGCAAAGGAGAAAAAGTCACAAAACGTCACCTGATGGCAACATGTTCGGACCAGAATATCTCCGAGACCGCCTCCTGCCGCACGAATCCCAGCGACCGATTAGGTCCCACAGAGTGGGCCTTCTCCGGGTCCCGTCAACTAAACAATGTCGGTTGGCGGGCCCCAGGGGAAGAGCCTTCTCTGTGGCGGCCCCGGCCCTCTGGAACCAACTCCCCCCGGAGATTAGAACTGCCCCTACTCTTCCTGCCTTCCGTAAACTCCTTAAAACCCACCTTTGCCGTCAGGCATGGGGGAACTGAAACATCTCCCCCTGGGCACGTTTAATTTATGCATGGTATGTCTGTATGTATGACTGTTAGTATATGGGGTTTTTAAATATTTAAATATTTTAAATTTGTCTGATTGCTTATGATTTGTTTCTACATGTTGTGAGCCGCCCCGAGTCTTCGGAGAGGGGCGGCATACAAATCTAAGTAATAAATAAAATAAATAAATAAATGTTTTGACACCTGTGCTTTGGGTGGGTCAGAGTCTTCAAAATATACAGGTTTCTCCGATCCCTGTTGGCTTAGCCAGTATTACCTCTCTCCTGCTTTTAGAACGGAGGGATTGAGAAAGACTTTTCATTTTAAAAGAATTAGTAATGGCAGAATTAGGTGGATTCTCCTTCCCCCAAACCACCCTGTTCTTAATTATACCTCCTAAAATTTTTTAAACACTTCTAAGAAAAAATAATGCAGAATCACTTCCCGTCCTAGGAATGAGATACAAGCAGGTTTGAGAAGCTTGTGAAGAAACTATGTTTCCGGCCAGTGTTTAATAGCCTTAACGGAATATATTTTATGATTGTATCATCTGCACAGAATTGCTTCCCTCTCCATAAAATGTGTCCTGTTTTTATGGGTTTGTTATTGTGAAGGCCTATTGCCAACAGAAGGGAAGAGGCTTGCATTGAGTTTAGACCTTCACGACAGAAGATTTTTAACTTCTCTTATCCAGTTCCAGAGAGTAGATTACGTAAAAGTTTAATCTTCCCTGGGCCGAATGCAGGAAGGGAATTTACAACCTATTTATGATTAAATATGTCCTCCTCCATTTGCCCAGGTCATGTCAAAGTTTTTTTCCACATTCTGCAACTCCTCCCCTCCTCCCAATTTTGGTTAAAATGAACTTCTTCTGTTCTAACCTTGTTTGACTTCACGGCGGCTTTTTTCTTTTTGTGGCTCGAGGACACACATGTGGCTGGATGCTTTTAAGCAGGGAATCCCAAATCGGCCGGTCTCCGTTCTTTCCAGGCCTCGGCGTGGGAATGCACGGCTAACCTTCCAGAGAGAGGGCATTTGTGGGGCTTTGGTGTTGTGTCATAATAAAAAAAATTGCCTTGCATTCTCCATGATGTCACCTTGTGTCACAATGGAAGGCAGCAGAGCAGAGCCAGGCCTTCATAGCACGTCTCTTGCTAGCTCCCTACAGCTTCATCATGACTGTCCTGGCTCTGCTTCCTTGGAGATACCACCCAAGGGCTTTCCTACGTGAGCCAAGGCAGTCCTAATAGGGCTTAGCCAACAACAAGGTGAGGACCTTAGCCGAAAGCAAAATTCCTTGTCCAGTTTTGAGAAGTCCTGAGGGCTGCGCATTTTCTGGGCCTCTCGATGATCCCTTGGTTGATCCAAGTGAAGCCCATCTGAAGGAGAGCCTCCCCCCCCCCCCCCCCAGCCACCTCCTCCAAATTTCCTGACAGGCCAGTGATGCTTTTTCTCCTTAGGCAAATGGGCATGTGCTGCCGAGCCAGGACGATATGGCAGAAGTTGAGAGTGCAGTGCAAAATCTGCCCGAGGAAGAGACGCAGGTGAGCGAAGGTCACAGTTTGCTTTTCAGGGATGAGAGGCCGAAAAGGGATAAGGATGTTTCTTGCAACGGCTGATGCACTTCAGTGCTAACTGTGTGGCATCAGAAACGGATGAAGTCCTTTAAGTGCAGAGAATGCTACGGAAATAACTGCATGCTTTGAAATGAAAACAAGTGCAATTCTGTAATAGATTTGGAACTGGAAGAGTGACAAAAGAATATTTGTAGCTCAGTGTGGAACTATGGGCTCCTTGGTGCTCTCTGAGCTTGGTTGCTTTCTTGCAGACGTTTCATTACCAAACTAGGTAATAGCATCAGTGCAAGCATGGAGCTGGAAGTGGTAGGATCTGCTCCTGGTTCTTTTATGTAACTTAAAAAAAAACTCCAGCAGGATCATTTATGCACACTTAAACTGCTCTCTTGATAATCCCACTATTCCCCTGCATTCTTTCTCCCCATTTGCTGAACCCCAACAATGGAGCATATTCTATGCTGCTTTGATTTCAGAATGCCAGGTGAGACATATGTCAATTTACAGACACAGACCTTTTATAAAAATTGTACTTTTAAAAAACCAATATTGACCTTCAAAGCAAGTCAAATTTTACCATGTGCTAGAATAACACATGTGTTATTGATTTATTAATTTCTAGACCACTCAATTCTAACACACCTTGCAGGGAAGACTTCACAAAATTAAAAGAAACAATATCACATAAAATAACAACCATACATAATTATTTTTTATTTAAAGATTTTTTTATTTTTTCACTATCTTTACATAAACATCCATACCTATACTGTAATATCAAAACACACATAATTATATATATATATATCTGTCCAAAATGCCATAAACAAATATCCTTAATTTGCACCTTATGTACTTTTATCTCCTGTTTTCTTCTATATTTCATGTTACTCCCCTCCCTCTCTTCCCTCTCCCTTCTTTCTCCCTCTCCCTCTTTCCTACTTCCCTCCTTCTTTCCCCCCCCTTCCTTTCTACTTCCTCTTCCTCCCTCTTATCCTTTCCTGAGTACCTCTAACCCATTTTATAGTTAAGAGACAAGCAATTCAAAACTCTAACTTCATACCAACATCGGTGCTAATCTTAAACATATCTTTTTCCTTATCCATACATATTTATATTTAGAAACATAGAAACATAGAAGACTGAGGGCAGAAAAAGACCTCATGGTCCATCTAGTCTGCCCTTATACTATTTCCTGTATTTTATCTTACAATGGATATATGTTTATCCCAGGCATGTTGGATTTACCAACCACGTGTGCTGGAAGTTTGTTCCAAGGATCTACTACTCTTTCAGTAAAATAATATTTTCTCATGTTGCCTTTGATCTTTCCCCCAACTAACTTCAGATTGTGTCCCCTTGTTCTTGTGTTCACTTTCCTGTTAAAAACACTTCCCTCCTGAACCCTATTTAACCCTTTAACATATTTAAATGTTTCGATCATGTCCCCCCTTTTCCTTCTGTCCTCCAGACTATACAGATTGAGTTCATTAAGTCTTTCCTGATACGTTTTATACTTAAGATCTTCCACCATTCTTGTAGCCCGTCTTTGGACCCGTTCAATTTTGTCAATATCTTTTTGTAGGTGAGGTCTCCAGAACTGAACACAGTATTCCAAACGTGGTCTCACCAGTGCTCTATATAAGGGGATCACAATCTCCCTCTTCCTGCTTGTTATGCCTCTAGCTATGCAGCCAAGCATCCTACTTGCCTTTCCTACCGCCCGACCACACTGCTCACCCATTTTGAGACTGTCAGAAATCACTACCCCTAAATCCTTCTCTTCTGAAGTTTTTGCTAACACAGAACACACACACACACACACACACACACACACACACACACACACACACACAAACACTCTTCTAGGCATATCTACTGTTGTTCTAATGCTGCCTCCTTATTTCCTATTTTTGTCCCCTTGGTCTACCACCCTTAATTTTCAATTTTCCTCCAAACCAGTCACTTTATCTTATCTTCCAGACGTATTCATTATCTATTTTACCTCTTAATTTGAACATCTGATGGAACAACAACACATCATTGCTGTCCACGCTCCCTTCCCCCCAAAAAATCCCTGCTTAAAGGCACCCATCCAATCATCTGAACCAAAGGCCTTGGGGAAAGGTCATTTATTTATTTATTTTAAAAAGGAAGTTGGGACAGATATTGGCACAATACAAATCTTCACCGGGATAGAAACATAGAAGCACAAAAGACTGACGACAGAAAAAGACCTCATGGTCCATCTAGTCTGCCCTTATACTATTTCCTGTATTTTATCTTACAATGGATATATGTTTATCCCAGGCATGTTTAAATTCAGTTACTGTGGATTTACCAACCACGTCTGCTGGAAGTTTGTTCCAAGGATCGACTACTCTTTCAGTAAAATAATATTTTCTCATGTTGCTTTTGATCTTCCCCCCAACTAACTTCAGATTGTGCCCCGTTGTTCTTGTGTTCACTTTCCTATTAAAAACACTTCCCTCCTGAACCTTATTTAACCCTTTAACATATTTAAATGTTTCGATCATGTCCCCCCTTTTCCTTCTGTCCTCCAGACTATACAGATTGAGTTCATTAAGTCTTTCCTGATACGTTTTATGCTTAAGACCTTCCACCAGTCTGCGGAGAGGGGCGGCATACAAATCTAAATAAACATAAACATAAACAAACCATTCTTGTAGCCCGTCTTTGGACCCGTTCAATTTTGTCAATATCTTTTTGTAGGTGAGGTCTCCAGAACTGAACATAGTATTCCAAATATGGTCTTACCAGCACTCTATATAAGGGGATGACAATCTCCCTCTTCCTGCTTGTTATACCTCTAGCTATGCAGCCAAGCATCCTACTGATCTAAATGCTGATCTAAACCTCAGAAGCAGTGACCAAAAAAGTCTTGCCTCTTGGGCCCCATTAGATCAGTGCTTCTCAATTATTTTCTGTTATGACCCCGCTAGGAAAAAGTAAATATTTCCCCCCCCCCCAAAAAAACTCCCCCCATTCTCTTCCGGGACAATTGTTTGCAATATTCGGCACGTTTTCACTGAAAAAACTCAAGTGGCTTAGCTTAATTGCGGTGTAATGTGTTTAGGTGACACCTTAATTTATTTGGCTGCCTGCCTTTCTGCTGCCAACTTTTTTAGACACAGTAAACATACCGATCTTTCCTCATCTCTCACGGTAGTCATAGTAAAGCCAAGCGCTACATACGTTCGTCACATTTCCTCGTCTTACCTTTTGGGAGACTTACGTTTATCTCACTATCTCCATCTCTCTCCTCCTTTCATTTCATCCCTGTAATTTTTTCCATGGTGTCTCTTAAGGGTTTGTTATCTGCACTTCATATCTTCTGCTCTGTGCTGTGGGCTGTTGTTCCGGTGCAAAAATTTCCTACTCCGTACGTCAAATAAGCAGGTTCCCTGGGGTCATGTGCCCCCCACGGCATCGCTCCACATCCCCCAGTGGAACCCACCCCCACTATTTCAGAAACACTGCATTAGATGGTGTGGCACTAACTACAGACAGCCTTCAGCCTATGGCTACATTTGAGCTCAACATTTATGTTGAAAGTGAAACATTTGTGAAGTGACTTTTACGACCTTTGTTGCCACAGTTGTTATTTATTGGATTTCTATGCCTCTCTGGAGACTCGGGGCGGCTAACAGCAATAATAAAGCAGTGTACAATAGTAGTCTGATGTTAGAAACAATTAAAAACCCATTAATATAAAAAAACCAAACATACATACATACATACATACCATGCATACAATTGTAAAGGCCTAGGGGGAAGAGGGTCTCAATTCCCCCATGCCTGACGGCAGAGGTGGGTTTTAAGCAGCTTACGAAAGGCAAGGAGGGTGGGGGCAATTCTAATCTTTGGGGGGAGTTGGTTCCAGAGGGCTGGGGCTGCCACAGAGAAGGCTCTTCCCCTGGGTCCCGCCAAGCTATGTTATGTGAATCATTGCAGTTGTTAAGTTAGGAACATTGCTGGTAAGTGAATCTGGCTTCCCCCAATTACTTTTGCTTGTCAGAAAGTTGCAAAAGGGGATCATGCGACCCTTGGACACCATAAATATAGGAGTCATTTGCCAAGTGGCTGAATTTTGATCCCGTGACTATGGGGATGCTGCAATGGTTGTGCGAAAAATGGTCATAAATTGCTTTTTTCAGGGCCGTTGTAACTTTGAACAGTCACTAAATGAACTGTTGTACGTTGAGAATTACCTACATTGGTGTTGTTAATTTCGTTGTGGAAGACGGGCAAACATTGAGCACAACAGAGAGATTGTTATTATGGCTTACTGTAGTGGCATTATTGTTATCGACCCGAGCTGCCCCGAGTCTTCGGAGAGGGGCGGCATACAAATCTAATAAATAATAATAATAATAATAATAATCATTATAATTTTCTGTTGTATCTTTTAATTTTTTTAAAAAAATTCAAAAAATTGTGTTTAACTTGGTTGCTTGACTTCGTTCCTGTGGTGAATGTTTCCTTTGTTCTATTTCAGTCCACTGATTCAGAAGATAACCTAGTTACGGGACGGAGGGCATCTCTCTCTGACCTAACCAGCGTGAGAGATATTGATGCCCTCTCAGTAAGGCAGTTGAAAGAGATCCTGGCTCGCAACTTTGTCAACTACAAGGGCTGTTGTGAGAAATGGGAGCTAATGGAGAGAGTGACCCGCCTTTACAAAGAGAAGGACCTCCAGCAGCTGGGTATGAAATCCTTTCCTTCCTTGTTTTTGCTTTTCATATATTAATGAGAGTTAGGTGGGATTATTTGGAGTTTAAAATGAGACAGCGGGCCTGTGGAGAAAGCAGTTCCTGTGGGTTGATTTGTGCTCACGGACCTAGAGAGAGCATTGGCACCGAAAAAGATCAAAAGCTCTGTTGACACATCATGCATAACCGGGTCAAACAATCTGGCGGATGCTTTTATACGTCTGCTTGACTGATTTAAATCTGATAAGCTTGGTTAATATTAAACTTCAATAGGTTTTCATGGCGTAAAACTTCTGCTTTTGTCATTTAACTTAATAATTTAAATATAGTGCAAAATCAGAAGAAGAATTCATTGTTCAGGTTCAGGCTGTGACCTGAATGCAACCAGTGCTTCTTTGAGCTCTGGCAATATTTCACTCGGTTGCCTCTTAACCAAACAGAATGGTAAAGGTTTGTTTCTCCTTCAATGGTCACAAATACAATAATAACTGGTGGTTCTCCTTCCCCGAAGTAACATTTTCCACCTTTTATCCAATCCCTTAAAAAGTGGAAAGGTAGACAGTAGGGTGATGGTTGGAGAGTAAGACGGCAGCCCACTAATCTTCCTTGTATCCTGTAGCAAATATCTCAAACTCATGCTTTTTCCCCCTTTTTCTCATTCAGTTTCAGATACTGATGATCAAACTGGTAAGCATGTTCTTTTTTGTCTTCTCAATATTGTTGGCTGCAACTATTTAAACGTGAATACTTATTGTCTTCCAGGAAAATTGGTAGTCTTAAATCAATGTAATTTGGTTTCTTTATTTGAGCCAATAAATTTATGTATGCTTTAGTATTTGTCTGCTAACACACACACAGAGTCATGTGTAAATGCATTTTATGTAGATTAATATCGTGTACTTTTGTATTGGAAAACCATAGACAAAGTATTTCATGAAAGCTCCAGAAATTACTTTAGATGGGCCACTTTTTCTCTGCCTATGGAGCAGTTCAAAATTATAAGACAAATGCACAGGAAATGGTATGTACAGTGTTCCCTCGATTTTCGCGGGTTCGAACGTCGCAAAAAGTCTATACCACGGTTTTTCAAAAATATTAATTAAAAACTACTTCATGGGTTTTTCCCCTATACCACGGTTTTTCCTGCCTGATGACGTCATATATCATCGCCAAACTTTCATCTGCCTTTCATAAATATTTTTTTAATAAACTTTAATAAATAAACATGGTGAGTAATAATCTAAATGGTTGCTAAGGGAATGGAAAATTGTAATTTAGGGGTTTAAAGTGTTAAGGGAAGGCTTATGATACTGTTCATAGCCAAAAATAGTGTATTTACTTCCGCATCTCTACTTCGCGGAAATTCAACTTTCGCGGGCAGTCTTGGAACACATCCCCCGTGAAAATCGAGGGAACACTGTAACAGCATTTTAGACAGAAGACAAACAAAAAACAAATGCATGGTGCTCTTAGCATTACTGAATTAATGTATTTTCTAAGTTCACACAGTGCATTGAATCATAGATTAACAGGCTGGTTTTCCATAACTTAGTAAGTCTTAAAATAATCAAACTTTATGAACTGTAGATCAATGGAACAAGCTGGCAGAGGAAGTAATGAGTTCTAGAGGTTATCAGAGGCTGAAGAATCATCTATCAGCAAGGCCGAGGTGGATCTTATACTAGGCCTTTGTACATGTTTTTATGAAGTTTATCAAAATCAACTCCAATGGAGTTTAGCATGCTGCATAAATTCATCTTCAGTACATGTCTTATATAAGCCCACATGCTTCTCAGTTTCCTGAGTACATGGCCATGTTCAAGAACCATGCCATATAGTCTTGAAACTTTTGCAGAATGTGGAGATAGCAATAGCACTTAGACTTATATACCGCTTCACAATGCTTTACAGCCCTCTCAAAGCGGTTTACAGGGTCAGCCTGTTGCCCTCAATAATCTGGGTCCTCATTTTATTGACTTTGGAAGGATGGAAAGCTGAGTCAACCTTGAGCCTGGTGAGATTCGAACTACCAAATGGCAGTCAGCTGGCAGTCTGTATTTTTACCAATGCACCACCACAGAGATAGTAGTAGTAGTAGTAGTAGTAGTAGTAGTAGTAATAGTAGTAATAATAATAATAATAATAATAATAATAATAATAATATCTTAGATTTGTATGCCGCCCCTCTCCGAAGACTCGGGGCGGCTCACAACAATAATAAAAAACAATATTATAGCGAAACAAATCTAATATTAAAAAAGAAGCATATAAAACCCTACATGGAAATACATGGAAAAGAAGAGGCATTGTGTATCTGTGTGTCATGCAAATTCCCACCCACCATGGTTCTGAAGGGGGAAAGACATGCTAAGGGGCAGAGGTGCACCTAAGAGAAAATAAATGGAAAATAAAGAAAATAGGCAGAGACTTCTGAGTTGGTAGCGTGAAATCTTTCCTAAAGCAGCAGGTTGAGACAGAGGGTCGGCATCACAAGTGGGGAACACTTTATTACCTTGTTTTTGATGTTCTAAGTTAGGGGTAGGCAAAGTTGGCTCTTCTATGACTCGTGGACTTCAACTCCCAGAATTCCTGAGCCAATCATGCTAGCTCAGGAATTCTGGGAGTTCCACATGTCATAGAAGAGCGGACTTTGCTTACCCCTGTTCTAAGTCATGGGTGTTAAATTTAATTTCACTAGGGCTGTGGTTGACCTCGGGTGATGGGGCAGGATGGTGTGGCCAGCTTGATGCCACTCACAGCGTGGCTGACTGGGTGGGCGTGGCCAGCTTGAGGCCATTCCCCCAAACTGCTGGCCCGATGTCTCCTCTTCGCACTGGACAGTCTGGGTCCGAAGCCAAGCTGGCCTGAAGTTTCCTCTTTGCTCTGGGCAGACGGGGTTGAAATGACAGGACAGAAGCGATGCGGGACGGCCTCTCATGTTTTCTAGGACAGCCCTGCGGGCCGGATCCAACCCCATCATGGACCAGGTCCAACCCATAGGCCTTGAGATTGACGCCCCTGTTCTAAGTGAATTGAACCCAGTATCTATCTATCTATCTATCTATCTATCTATCTATCTATCTATCTATCTATCTATCTATCTATCTATCTATCTATCTATCTATCTATCTATCTACCTACCTACCTACCTACCTACCTATCTATCTATCTGATGTCTGTCTGTCTGTCTGTCTATCTATCTATCTATCTATCTATCTATCTATCTATCTATATCTAGCTATCTATCATCTATCTACCTACCTACCTATCTATCTGATCTGATGTCTGTCTGTCTGTCTGTCTGTCTGTCTGTCTGTCTGTCTGTCTGTCTGTCTGTCTGTCTGTCTGTCTGTCTATCTATCTATCTATCTATCTATCTATCTATCTATCTATCTATATCTATCTATCTATCTATCTATCTATCTATCTATCTATCTATCTATCTATCTATCTATCTATCTATCTATCTATCTATCTATCTATCTATCTATCTATCTATCTATCTACCTTATTCGATTTTTATGCCGCCCTTCTCCTTAGACTCAGGGCGGCTTACAACATGTTAGCAATAGCACTTTTTAACAGAGCCAGCGTATTGCCCCCACAATCCGGGTCCTCATTTTACCCACCGCGGAAGGATGGAAGGCTGAGTCAA
Organism: Erythrolamprus reginae; assembly: GCF_031021105.1. Lineage (NCBI taxonomy): Eukaryota > Metazoa > Chordata > Lepidosauria > Squamata > Dipsadidae > Erythrolamprus > Erythrolamprus reginae. The sequence continues at coordinate 400,642,205 of NC_091950.1, read as the reverse complement.
CCTTGAGCCGGTGATGAGATTTGAACCGCTGACCTTCAGATCTACAGTCAGCTTCAGTGGCCTGCAGTACAGCCCTCTACCTGCTGCGCCACCCCGGCTCTTACTGGCAGAAATGTTAGCCTCCCATGCTAAACAAACCCTCTTCTCTCTTCCTTGTTCTAGCTCCACCTGGTAACGCCACCCTCCCGGGCTCTGAAGAAAACCTCTGCAAAATCTGCATGGACTCCGTCATTGACTGTGTCCTCTTGGAGTGTGGCCACATGGTGACTTGCACAAAGTGTGGTAAACGTATGAACGAGTGTCCCATCTGCCGGCAGTACGTGATAAGAGCTGTCCACGTTTTCAGGACTTAAGAGCACAGGAAGCAGGACTAATGTTCTTCCACTGTGACCAGAGAGCACCAGTCCCGGCTACCCAGTCCCCATTCTTAAGAAGCCCCACAGATGATAGGTGAGAGGAAGAATGGCAGGCTGCGAAGACTTGAGCTGTGATTGGCTGCCTCCCCCAACTAATACTGTGCATTATACCACAGTGCCTGGAGAGCTGGACACCCTCAGTAGATCTTAGAAAGCAACATGCCTTTTCTTTCTTTGTCTGCTTTTGACAGGGCATAAAGAAACTCTTGATGTTTCCAAGACATTGAGGCTCTTCCCCTCTGGAGTAAATAAACAAGGCGATCTAAAGAGGAAGAGAGATTTGCTTCTCTCAATTCTCCTTTCTCTTTGACTAAATCCTTGAAGGGGAGAGTATATATTCCTCTTTTTCTTTTTTGAATATGTATTTTTTTAAAGAAAAAAAAACACCTTTGGTTTATTAGCTAGCCTTGCGGGTCAGGCTGAAAGTTGTCTGTTCTATTGCCTTGGATTCTGGTACAAAGTAAACCTGTGTCCTACCGTAGTGGCCATGGTGACATATCTACAGATGAAGGGATGTTGTAGGTAAGGAAAGGATTTATAAACGATGGAGATGATATTTGGCCAGATTTGTAGCGAACGAGTATCTCAGGGATACTTTGCATTTTCATTAGGGAAAACTCTTTACATTTCTTTCTGGATTTTGCTCACCAAATTAGCATTTGGGACAATAGGGAGGAACCAGTTGTGTTTTCAAAGGCCATTGTCAGATCATAAACTACATTAGGGCCTATTCTTGACAAAGGATCCTCTTCATTTCACTCTTTTGTTAGCATTTGTTGCCTTTCTGCTCCAGGACCGTGTTTCCCCGAAAGTAAGACAGTGGTATCTTACTTTCTTTTTACCCCCAAAAGCCCTACTACGTCTTACTTTCGGGGTATGTCTTACATTGGAAAAAAATTGAAAGGGTCGCGTTCCCGAAGGCATCTCCCCAGAGTCCAGAAGGGCAGCCGCGGGACAGGAACCTCGTGAGCCCTTTTCCAAGTTCAACCTCAGGGCTCCAAGCGGCGTGCACGCGTGGAGCCGCAGACGTGTGTCGGGGAAGTGTGTGTCTGGAGGGGAGGAGCCGCTCTGCGCAGTTGGGCAGCCCCACCTGCCTGCCGGAAAGGAGGCGGGCGAAGGAGGGCGCAGCTCCGGCCGGTCGCCTCGGAGCCGGTCGGCCTCGCTGGCCGCTTGCAGCCGAGACTCGGCAGGACTCGGTTGCTGGGACGAACGCCTTCGCTGCAAGCCACCGCCCGCTCGGCTCGCTTTGGACCAGCGCCATCCTTCGCTTTGCCAAGCCGGGGAAGAGGTGGTGGCACCGCGGCGAGGCGAAGGCGAGGGGCGCGCGGGGAGCTTGGAAGCGATGTCATCGGGCTCCCCCCCCCTGGCAATACCCCCGTGTTTCCCCGAAAGTAAGACATATGTCTTACTTTCAGGGTACGGCTTATATTAGCCGACCCCCCTGAAACCTCCGATACGTCTTACAATCGGGGGTGTCTTACTATCGGGGAAACGGTATTTCATACCAAGTTGAACAGATGTCCAGATTGCTTTCTGTAGAAGTTCGAACTACTTGATTTTTTTAAAGATATTTTGCCTTTAAATGCCAAATGTTGGCATTTCATTTGCTTCTGTTGTTAAAAAAAAAAAACCCTTCTGTTCTTTAATGGCTTTTCAGTGAAGTGCCGAAGTGAAGGAATTGGGTGTAGGGGGTCATAAAGGGTCTTTTCATTAGTAAAGGGAAGCTGCTAAGATTGAGGTTCTTTTGCCATGTTCTTCTGAAACCATTTTTTTGAGTGACTACACAAATGTGTTTACTGATCAGACGGCAGTTCGTGAATTCTCATGAATCTTGGACTGAATCCTAATTTACAACTGAGGGAGAGGATTGTTTTAGGAAGAACCATGGAAAAATGGTAATCAGTAATTCTAAAAAAATGGTTTGGAAGAAACCCAGGAGAACCATTTAGTTGTTTACATACTATCTTCTTCCAAGGGCGTTTCAGAAAGACAGCTTTTCTCTCCATGTTGTGTTAAAGCCTTAAGAAACGTTGTAATGTTTAACGCCTTAAGAAAAGTTGTAAACTTTCATATCAACTGCTTCCTTCACTACTGTGTCTTAATTCCCAGTCAGCCCAAGTGCTTTCTTAAATTTTGGCTGTTTTCCAAATTGTTAAATGCCTTGTAGGTTGCAGATGCCTTAGTTTGCCTTAAGCCAAACAGTACACAATCTGTATCTTCCAGATGTTTGGTACTGCAATTCTTTTTAGCCTTTAGCAGCAAGGGAGTTATATTTCAGAACACAGGAAGCGCACTATCCTGGTCTTAAGTTCTGAGTAAAATTTGCAATTTGTAACAGGCAATTTGCTTATAGGTTGCATCCACGGGTAGATAAGCTTTATTGTGGAAAGGTTGCATCACAAATCTTTCCTCCCCTTCACCTATGGAATTGTGTACACTTTCAAAAGAAAGGGGTTTTTTGTTTTTGTTTAAAGAAATCAGTTTGCACATGCAGGATATATTACCTTCTTCTTCGTTATGGTTTCCAAAGATCTATCCTCAAAATTGCACTATTGGCCATGGCAATATCCCAAATGCCTGGCACATTAGCCCTGATCCTTGTTAACCTCTGTCCCACCTGTTTTTTGTAAATGCCTTTGATAACAATTTGAGAGTTATAATCCCTACATGTATATCTGTAACCTCTGCAACCAATATCGTAGTTTGTGGATAGTAAAAACCTTTTTTGCTGGGGTTTGGTGGAGTGGGGCTTCAGTGCGTTTCTAAACAACACAACGATCGGCTGTGTACAAAGCCAATGGGGGAAACAATTTACAACCCATTTCTTTGGGATGGTGGGGTACAGGAATTTTTTTTTCTCATGGAGAAAATCTTAAAAACTTCAGTTAATGTTAGAAATGTTATTAGAGTCACTACTGTTTGGCTCTTAAATTTCCTTTTTCCCCTTTTAGGAAAGACTTTTAAAAAAACTTTACATTCCAATAAGGGGCACATGACTGAATAAAAGGTCATCATATATAGCGAACTTTGTGAACATTAGATGTTGATGCCTAAAACAAAATTGCTGGTACGGGTAATATGGTGGAAGAGGAGGGGGGAACCCGAAGAAGGAAAATACCCAAATCTACCTGTTGTAAAGTTCAATGTAAACCTGGATGGTGACTTAACAAGTTAGACATGCCTGCTCTTCCCAAAGCAATGAGCTATTCTGATCTTCCCCACTGATGGGAAGAAAAAAAAAAGTTGGGAGAACAATAATGTTGTAATAATGCAGAGGTCTTCAAACTTGGCAACTTTAAGACTTGTGGACATCAACTTCCAGAAGAGAATTCTGGGAGGTGAAGTTTACAAGTCTTAAAGTTGCCAAGTTTGGGGACTCCTGCAATAATGGGTAAAACAAGTAGCATTTTCTTTTGTTCTTGATATATCTCTTGTGTAATAAAGTTCCCACTGATTTTGATTCAAAATTTGGTATTTTCCATGACTGTGATTTGAATTTTGGTGAAGTGAAACCTTCTCCATAGTGATGCTGCTTTGTGACTGATAAGACTGCTGCTGCTGCACTAAGCTATGGAGGATTTCTGTTCTTCTGCCAGAAAAATTAATACTGTATAGCAATGCATGCTTGTCTGAACAGTGGGAAACTTAATTTTGACTGTGAGAAACTGTGTTTCAACAGGTCTCACTAGCACAGAGTCCTGCTTTATAATTTTATAATAAAATGGAAACATGTTATTAAATTATGCTTCTCTTTTTCTTCTTAAACAAGATATGTTTAAGGTTTAACACGAGTTACTTGATATTTGGCAAAATATTGTTTAGATTAAATAATGAAAACTTGTGTTTGCAGGGTAAATAAAACTCCAAGGATCATCCAACAATCTACCTACTTGTTCTTTTCACTATTTGCAAAGAACAGTTTAAAATTCCCTTTTGGCCATTTTTCTTGTGTGTTGCAGGTGGGTTATTCAGTTGAATAACTGAATAACCTCATTCTTGCAGCTCTCAGTTGAAAAAAACTAAAGCTTGTTTTGAGTTCCATTGTCTCTGACAGGAAGACTCAAAATGCTATGGAACGAAATACTCTATTTTTATCCTAAATTTGGGGGGGGGGGGGGGGGAGAGACCACCAGTGTTTGGTTTTCAGTTCAGAAAATTTCACAACTTCTGCAAAACATTTCAGTTTTAATTATCAGTATATAGGACTCATGAATGTGAACTTCTATGCAACATGGGCTGTTAAAGTAGATCTCCTTCACTGCTTAAGAACTCGCAAGTCAGGAGATTCTTCCTTATTTTGAGTTTGGATCTTCCTCTGAAGTCTTCCATTCATTGTTTTTTGTGGTACCCATGGGAGCTCAGGAGAACAAACCCGCAGTCTTCCTTGAGACAACACTGGAAGATTGGTATTGTGTTTCCTTTTAGTCTTCTCCTCTTTAGATTAAACATTCCCAGTTCCTGTAAACATTCTTCATAGGATTTAGCCTCCAGACCAGGGATCCCCAAATTTGGCAACTTTTAAAACTTGTGGACTTCAACTTCCAAAATTCCTCACAAACTTGGGCTGCATCTTCAGAGGCACAGTGTCAATAAAAGCTTTGGTCAGTGATGGAAATCCTGATTGGGTTCATTAACCAGGGTCTGTCTATCTTGGCAATGAACTGCAAATTGTTCAATAGCATCCTTATGAATCTTGAGCCTGTCTTCTGAGGGTTAAGAAATATCCAGCTTGGTGTCATCTCAAATTTGATAAGCATCCCTTCTGTCATTTTATCCAAGTCATTTATGGAAATACTGAACATTAGACCTGGGACAGAACCCGGATACCATATTCCAGATTGATCTAGTACTGTCAACCCTGAAAATCCACCTGGTAATGAGACCATCCATCCATTAAACATTCTATCAAAAATAAACAACTTTTCACTTCAAACAAAACATAATAGATACAGTGGTACCTCTGCGTATGAACTTAACTCGTTCCGTGACCAGGTTCTTAAGTAGAAAAGTTTGTAAGAAACAATTTTTTCCCATAGGAATCAATGTAAAAGCAAATAATGTATGTGATTGGGGAAACCACAGGGAGTGGGGAGGCCCTGTTTCCTCCCAGAAGATTCCTAGAGAGGCCCCATGGAGGCTTCTCCCCACCTTTTCCGGCCCTCTTTCCTCCCAGGAGATTCCTAGAAAGGCCCCACAGAGGCTTCTCCCCGCCTTTTCCGGCCCTGTTTCCTCCCAGGAGATTCTTAAGAGTCCCCCCCCCCCCCTCCCCGGCTTCTCACTTCTTTTTCTGGTTACAGTTTTGGAGGCTCGGGTTTGTAAGTGGAAAATGGTTCTTGAGAAGAGGCAAAAAAATCTTGAACACCCGGTTCTTATCTAGAAAAGTTCATAAGTAGAGGCGTTCTTAGGTAGAGGTACCACTGTAAATGCATGCTAGTAACTTCTCTAAAAACGTTCAGACACATAGGATAAAATACCATGTCAAGGAGGGAAAGGCTGAGAAATAGAAACAAAATAGAAACCCGTGGCTATGTAGTGCCAAATCGATATTTTAAAAGTTATATACAAAATTTCTGCACAACATATGATTTATGGCACATGGTATGTGGAGTCCTTGGTATTCTCTAAGCTTGATTGTTTTCTTACAGACGGTTCATTATCCAAATAGATGACATCAGTGCTATCACGGAGTTAAAATTAGGAAAGGGAGCTTCCAGATAACGTTTTATTTCTATTCTTTGTTTTAAAAAAACCCCCAAACCCTACACATTAAAAACAAGTGGAAATATTTAAAATTGATTGCTATTCAGTCATTTTTTTCATTAGGTACTTGATTCATTCCAGATGTGCTCATTTAATGGATGCAGTTAAAGAGTCTTTAAATGTAATCTTTTTTTTTTTTTAACTGGAGCTATTACTTCCTTATATCAGATAATCTAGCATGGATTCACCAGTCTTCTCTTTCGGATGCATTCCCAAATCCACTCAGGGGAGACATTCTTAGCAGCTGGGTTGTCTTCCATCCTCTCCATCACGTGTGTGGCTGAAGTGGCATCATACTCTTGAACCAGGTCTCCATCGTAGGCTACGAAGTAACGCTTGAGTTTCCTGAAACCCTCCACGGAAGGGGGAAGATAAAGCTTAACCCCAGTGAATACGTCCAGTAGCATCTCCTGTTTTGAGGTAGGAAACACACAAGACTGTAAGAAATATGACTTCAGTAACCGAGTTGTCAAAGCGTGGAACTCATTACTGGACTCCGTAGTGTCATCCCCAAACCCCCAACACTTTACCCTTAGATTATTTACGGCTGACCTATCCAGATTCCTAAGAGGTCAGTAAGGGGCGAGTACAAGTGCACTAGAGTGCCTTCCATCCCCTGTCCTATTGCTCTCCTATATCTCCTATTCTTTTCTTCTATTCCTATATCTCTTCTTCTATTCTTTCATTGATATGTTCTATTACTATATCTTCTTTTCTATTTTTTCATAGATATATTTTACTATGAGTATCTCCTCTATAACTTTCATCATGTATTTTACTATGTATGTGTGTATATATATGTAGATTGTTCTGAGTTCGGGTTTTGCCCCGTGTAATATTTTGAGTGTCTATGCGACGTTTCGGTGAAATCACATTCACCATCATCAGGCTGAAGTTGTAAGCTTCATGCTGCTGTAGATATAGTTTGTTTGCAACTGCCATTTGTTCCTTATAAATAGTGGTGGGGGTGGAGATTTGGTTTGAATGTAGCAAGTAGATTGGGTGGCTATATTTTAGTGATTTGATTGGTTGGTGGAATCACATTTAGTTGAAGGATGGACATGGTGATGATTATGATATGTTTTTTTCTTTAGGGCTGGTTTCCAAATTTCTGGTAGGCGGGACGTGTCATCTCGTTTGTTCATGCTGAGGGGGTGTTTTTCTATCTCTATGGCTTCCATGATTATTCTTTTATATACGTGTTCTGTTTTGGAAAGTAATTTAGTTTTTTCGAAGTCAATTTCAGAACTCAACAATCTACATACATATACCCGTTAAAATCTACGAAAACAAATACACACACACTAAAACTCTCACTGTGTATTGGACAAAATAAATAAATAAAAAGAAAGAAAGATGATGAACAGTCAATGAGAATTATGTTTTTAAAAGGTTCTAATTCAGAAGGAAACAGGGCTGTGGCAATCGATGGTAACAGCTTTCATTAAGAGAAACAGACTTCAGCATTTAAGGGCTCTGTGTACACAAGGATGCTCAACCCGATCGGTGGAAGATTCTGGGACAACTACAGTTCCTGAAAATGCTAAGCTTGGTTAGAATTAACCTAGATGGTGAACCTATGGCACGGATGCCTCATGTGGCACACAGAGCCATATCTGCTGGCACGTGAGCTGTTGCCCTAGTTCAGCTCCAACATGCATGTGTATGCCATCCAGCTGATTTTTGGCTCTCACATAGGCTCTGGGAGGGTGTTTTTGGCTTCCAGAGAGCATCCAGGGGGGATGGGGGAGGGTGTTTTTACTGGCCCCTGGTTCCAAGAAGGCTTTGGAGCCTAGGGAAGGCCAAACATGAGCCTACTGGGCCCACCAAAAGAAGAGAAACAAGCCGTTTCAGCCTCCAGGGAGCGGGGAAAGCTGTTTTTGCCCTCCCCAGGCATTGAATTATGAGTGTGGGCATTCATGCATGCACGATAGCATGCCCGCACACACTCTTTCGGCACCTGAGGTTCACCATCACTGACCTAGGACTTTATTCTTGCTTTGCATGCTGTGGGAACACAGACTTTATGGTAGTCCTTGAATTATGACCACAATTGAGCCCAAAATTTCTGTAGTTAAGCAAGACAGTTAAGTGAGTGTTGTCCCATTTTATGGCCCTACATCCCACAGTTGTTAAGCAAATCACTGCAGTTGTTAATAACACAGTAAAATGACTCTTGACTTTGCTTCTCAAATGGTCAGAAAAAGTGGTCACATGACTGCAGGGCATTGCAACCCGGGGGTGGTTTCATTCATTCATTCATTCATTCATTCATTCATTCATTCATTCATTAGATTTGCATGCCACCCCTCTCCGTAGATGGTCCCAGAGATAATCTGGTCCGATGCCTTGTAGGGCTTCCAACTTGCTTCACTGCCGGTTTGCTTCCTCCCGCACCTTGTGGGCGTGTGCACTTTGCACGCACATGCATGTGCAGTGCAATCCCCCCCCCAATTCAAAACGAACCAAAACCAAAATGGCAACGCATGTGCAGTGTCAAGAACTCAGCTTTTGCGCATGCACAGAAGAAAAAATATTGGAAAAAATAGTTTTTTTAAAAAGATGGCAGCGCCTATGGACTAGCACCAACCAATGCAATTCAGTGATATCACCAGCAGCGCTACCAGTTCGGATGCTCTGGTTCAAACGGGGAGGAACCCACTTGTTGCAATCATCACAAATAAATGCCGGTAGCCAAGTCACTGACTTTTGATCACATGACCTAGGGAAGTGATAGTGAACCTCTGGCATGCGTGCCACATGGAGCCATATCGGTGGGCATGAGAGTTCAGGTTTCAAATTGGGAAATGGGTCATTTCTGGCCTCCAGAGGGGCGGAGAAGGCCGTTTTCATCCTCCCTAGGCTCTTAGAAAAGCTCTGACGCCTAGGGAGAGCAAAAAACAGGTGTGCCATCACATGCCAAGGGGGGAGAGGTGTCACACTTTTTATTTTATTTTTTTTAAAAAATAATCTTTATTGAATTTTATTGAGAATAAGACAAAAAACAAAGACAAAGGGAGATCGATAGTACATAATGTTTAACGTTCAAATCACATAACATCATAGTCATATTGATATTAAAAAAGAAAGAAAGAAGAGAAGAAGAAAAATAGAGTAGACGATAAAAAAGGAGAGAGGGAGAGCAGGTTAGAAAGAGAATAATAGAAAGGATAAAGGGGAGAGGGGGGAAACTGGAATGAGAGAGAACGTCTAGCCATTTGGCTATACAGTGATTCCTCGATTTTCGCGATCTCGATCTTCACGAAACGCTATATCGCGATTTTTCAGAAAATATTAATTAAAAAATACTCCACTCTTCTCTCTCTCTCTTCCTTCCTTTCTCATCTCTTTCTTTCTTTCCTTCTCTCTCTTTCTCTATCTCTCCCCCTCTTGCTCTCCCTCTTTTTCTCACTTTCCCTCTCTCGTGCACCGAGCGGCGGGCAGGCGGGCAGGCAGGCGGCGGACAAGCGGCGGGTGGGTGGGCAGGCAGGGGACAAGCGGCGGGCGGACAAGCGGCGGGCAGGCGGCGGGCAGGCGGCGGACGGACAAGCGGCGGACAAGCGGTGGGCGCGGCAGCAGCGAGGAGCCGAAGATCGGGGTTTCCCCTTTGCGTGGGCGGCAGGGAAACGACGATCTTCGGCTCCTCGCTGCTGCGGCGCTGCCGAGCAGATCAGCTGCTGGGCGGCGGAAGGAACCTTCCCTGGGTCTTCCCAGGTGCGGAAGTAAAAACACTATCTGCGCTTGCGCGGCCATGGAAAAAGGGCGCGCATGCGCAGATGGTGTTTTTACTTCCGCACCACTATATTGCGAAAAATCGAGTATCGCGAGGGGTCTTGGAACGTAACCCTCGCGATACTCGAGGGATCACTGTAGTGTTGGGCGTACCGAATTTTGCGCGGACCGGTATACCGAACCCGAACCTGAATTTTTGCAAAAGTTTGGGTTCGGGTGAGCGCCAGGAAGCGCCGCCGCCCAGCTGTCACCTTCCGAAACAGCCTGGAAGCTGTCGGCCAGTTGGGGCGGAGCTTTGACGTCACTGAGACGTCCTTCCTGGCCGGCTGAAACGGGGACTCCAGGAAGGACGTCTCAGTGACGTCAAAGCTCCGCCCCTGGAATTCCCTTGTGGGATTCCCCACCTCTTTTTGCACCTCCCAACCAGCCAACAGCTCCCCGGCTGTTCTGGGAAGCGCCGCCACCTAGCTATCACCTTCAGAAATAGCTGGGGCGCTTCTTGGCGGTCTCCCGAACGCCAAACCCGGAAGTTCGGCAAAGGTTTGGGTTCAGGTTCGGAGAGCGCCGGGAAGCACTCTGACTGTTCTGGAAGGTGACAGCTGGGCGGCGACGCTTCCTGGCACTTTCCCGAGCGCCGAACTCGAAAGTTCAGCAAAAGTTTGGGTTTGGGTGCCGAACCCAAACTTTTTTAAAAATAAAGGTGCCGAACCTGAACTTCATTGGCTCCGCCCAACACTATTTGGCTAGTATCATAGTTAGTTACGACGTCTGTTTCACTGGTGTGTTTGGGATATTATTTCCCATCTTAGAGAGTTTATTTCTGATTTGTATTGAGGGTCATTAGTTCGAGATGTTACACCTCTACGCTTCCCCACGTTTTGGCACGTGGACCAAAAAAAAAAAGGTTTGCCATCACTGACCTAGGGCTGCAGTGCTCCTGTGAAAAACATAATTCACTTTTTTCGCTGCCACTGTAACTTCAAGCGGTCACTAAACAAATAGTTGTAAATTGAGGACTCTTTGGTTAAACATGCTGCGTGTGCCCAGAAAATAGATTATTTTAATGAGATGATGAAGTTTATGTGTGAATGCAGTTAGTGAGGAAATGTAGTTCTGTAGCTACTTAGGAAAAAGAATTTTTAAAAGTGGAATAATTCAAGAACCTTGCTTTACTTCAAGGGAAGGAAATTCAAGGAAACGGTAAATGAGAACCCAATTTGTAATGCCTTAGTGATCTGTGACAGCCACTGTGTGTGTGTGTGTGTGTGTATGTGGGGGAGATAAACACCCACCCACCCCCAAATCAGATGGGAGAAACACCCCCTTCTGGCAATAGCACTCAAGGTTGCAATTGTGTTTACCGGATGCTTGCTAAAATATGACATGGTTGCATCCAGTGCCTTTTCTTCCTCTCTTCCCACATCCCAGAGATTTTTTTCTATAGACAGGAGTGATGGGGATGCACACAGGAGTGGAAAGCTACAAAAATTCAAATTAAGTCACTCATGCCCTCATCACCTCGAGGCTTGACTACTGTAATGCTCTCTACATGGAGCTACCTTTGAAAAGTGTTCGGAAACTTTAGATCGTGCAGAATGCAGCTGCAAGAGCAATCATGGGCTTACCTAGGTATGCCCATGTTACACCAACACTCCGCAGTCTGCATTGGTTGCCGATCAGTTTCCGGTCACAATTCAAAGTGTTGGTTATGACCTATAAAGCCCTTCACGGCACCGGACCAGATTATCTCCGGGACCGCCTTCTGCCGCACGAATCCCAGCGACCAGTTAGGTCCCACAGAGAGTGGGCCTTCTCCGGGTCCCGTCAACTAAACAATGTCGTTTGGCGGGACCCAGGGGAAGAGCCTTCTCTGTGGCGGCCCCGGCCCTCTGGAACCAACTCCCCCCAGAGATTAGAATAGCCCCCACCCTTCTTGCCTTTCGTAAGCTTCTTAAAACCCACCTCTGTCATCAGGCATGGGGGAACTGAGATATTCTTTCCCCCTAGGCTTCTACAATTTATGTATGGTATCTTTGTATGTATGATTGGTTTTAAAATAAGGGTTTTTAGCTGTTTTAGTATTGGATTGTCGCATGTTGTTTTTACCACTGTTGTTAGCCGCCCCGAGTCTACGGAGAGGGGCGGCATACAAATCCAATAAATAATAATAATAATTGACCAACTGGGGTTTTTGTGCTTTTTTTTTTTTGATTTTGTTGAAGTGAAAAAGCTTTTAAAAATTTGTGAAAAAGAGTAGAACAGTCTGGCTTACTGAGATCATTTAATGGCTAAATCTTGAGATGGCGTTTTGAGAGTATGTTACAAGGTCTCAGATAGGGACTGCTGGTGTCCTCACTGCCTTCCACTGAACAAAGAGGGAACTGTGCTTTCGGCTAGCTCTCCAATTCTGCTTCTCTGTAAGGAAAAGAATAGTTGTGTGCTGAAGAACTCAATACTATTGTGACGAGCACGGGGTGCTCAGGAAAAAAAAATCCAACCATCTCCTTGCAGAGATCGTACTTAGTTCAATATTGTTTTTTAACAAGGAGGAAGGAGAAGTAGCCAAAAAGATGCTACTGGAAGCTTTCAGCTCCATTCTCAGCATATCCTCCATTGGTGATTGGCATCAAATGCTCTTTTAATGGAGAAATGCAATTCAGTTACATTAGCCAAATGTTGATCAGGCAATATTGTTCGACTCTGCTCTAGAACAGGGGTCTCCAACCTTGGCAACTTTTAAGACCTGTGCAAAGCTGGCTGAGGAACTCTGGGAGTTGAAGTCCACGAGTCTTAAAGTGGCCAAGGTTGGAGACCCCTGTTCTAGAACAATTCCAATTTCTGAAGTGCAGACACTATTTTTTCAAGAAATAGCTGAAGCTAAAAGAGAACTTTGAAAATGCAGACGGGCTGCTGTATGGAAGTCTCCTCAACTTGCAACTCTGTCTGTCTGTCTGTCTGTCTGTCTGTCTGTCTATCTTATCTATCTATCTATCTATCTATCTATCTATCTATCTATCTATCTATCTATCTATCTATCTAATCTATCTATTAATCAATCTATTAATCAATCTATCAATCAATCAATCAATCTATCAATCAATCTGTCTGTCTGTATCAATCATCTATCTACCTATCTATCTACCTACCTATCTTATCTATCATATCTACATACCTACCTACCTACCTACCTATATCTATCAATCATCTATCTACCTATCTATCTATCTATCTACCTACCTACCTATCATATCTATCATCTATCTGTCTGTCTGTCTGTCTGTCTGTCTGTCTGTCTACCTACCTACCTACCTACCTACCTATCTATCTATCAGATAGATAGATATGATAGATAGGTAGATAGATAGATAAGTAGGTAGGTCTATCTATCTATCTATCTATCTATCTATCTATCTATCTATCTATCTATCTAATCTCTCTCTCTCTCTCTCTCTGTATGTATGTATGTATATCTGTCTATCTGTTTGTTTGCAGCTCACAACATATAATAAATAATATACAATATCTTGAATCTAATTAATTAATTAATCAAAAATGTAGAACTCCAAAAAAAAAAGAGCATAAAAATCATTCCATACACTCAACATTCTCTCAACATATTCATTGGCCAGGGGGCAATGCACAATTTGTAGTTTCCGGATGTTTTTCAAAGGTAGCCCCATGTGGAGAGGATTGCAGTAGTCGAACCTCGAGGTGATAAGGGCATGAGTGACCGTGAGCAAAGACTTGAAATGCTTGAGAAGTGGAATTGACTCGAGTAACATTTACCCGGGGCATGAAATTTAGTTTTCCATCTTTATAAAAAGCTTAGAATGTACGTGATAGATGACAAGAAGCTTCACAGAATTTTCTAATTCATTTACATGGAGATTCTTACCTTTTTTTTCTCCCCCTCCATCTCGGTTGCTTTTCTTTTTTCTCCTCGCTTTCCCTCAGTTTTCTTCAGTGGAGATTTATCTACCAGTTTGCTGGCTAATGAGGAGAGAAAGAAAAATCATTTCTATATCAGTCATAAGGAGATGGCAAAAAAATAAATACAATGGATTCATATCAGAAAGACAATTCTGCCCATGCAAATATAGCCAGAGTACACCTTCAGACAGGCTCTGCAGCCATTCCTGCTGACTGACGTTATATTTGAAAATAACAAAGCTTTTAGTCCTGATTTTAAAGCTTGCTTCATCGTAAGATTCAAAGTTGGTAACAGGTAATTGTTTCTGCAGTGACTGGAATGCTGTATGTACTTTCTAACACTGACCACCAAAAACAACCTGAAGAAAACTTTATATTTGCCGAAGACTCTAAAGTGTGCAATAGGGTTGATATCCCTGGAGGGGTCTGTAATATGGTAAATGATTTAGCTTTACTAGATAAATGGTCAAAGCAATGGAAACTGCAGTTTAATGTTTCCAAATGTAAAATAATGCACTTGGGGAAAAGGAATCCTCAATCTGAGTATTGCATTGGCAGTTCTGTGTGAGCAAAAACTTCAGAAGAGAAGGATTTAGGGGTAGTGATTTCTGACAGTCTCAAAATGGGTGAGCAGTGTGGTCGGGCAGTAGGAAAAGCAAGTAGGATGCTTGGCTGCATAGCTAGAGGTATAACAAGCAGGAAGAGGGAGATTGTGATCCCCTTATATAGAGCGCTGGTGAGACCACATTTGGAATACTGTGTTCAGTTCTGGAGACCTCACCTACAAAAATTGAACGGGTCCAAAGACGGGCTACAAGAATGGTGGAAGGTCTTAAGCATAAAACGTATCAGGAAAGACTTAATGAACTCAATCTGCATAGTCTGGAGGACAGAAGGAAAAGGGGGGACATGATCGAAACATTTAAATATGTTAAAGGGTTAAATAAGGTTCAGGAGGGAAGTGTTTTTAATAGGAAAGTGAACACAAGTACAAGGGGACACAATCTGAAGTTAGTTGGGGGAAAGATCAAAAGCAACGTGAGGAAATATTATTTCACTGAAAGAGTAGTAGATCCTTGGAACAAACTTCCAGCAGACGTGGTTGGTAAATCCACAGTAACTGAATTTAAACATGCCTGGGATAAACATATATCCATCCTAAGATAAAACACAGGAAATAGTATAAGAGCAGACTAGATGGACCATGAGGTCTTTTTCTGCTGTCAGTCTTCTATGTTTCTATGTTTCTATGATATCCAAGAGTATTTTGAACGGAAAATGGTACAAATCAAAACAGAACTTGATTCAGTTACTAATGGACTAAACTTGTTCATGAGAAGTGAACTCTCATTGTTTAAGACAGGGAATGGCCCAAAAGCATTTTACAGCTTCCACAATATATAACGGCAATTAGCCCTACATATCTACCAAATAAGTACTAAATACTTTTATATTGTATTATATAACTGATTTCGTAGATTAGCTAAGCACCTAGCAATGTAAATAGCAGCCATAAAAACATGTTTAAATTGGAAAGAAGGTGTTGCAGTGTTTAAATTATACTGCAGGAAATCATTGTGCACATGGAGTGCACAGCAATTATTCCAAAAATTCTGGTCCTCGCAACTATATAAACGGGGCTGCCTTCTGCCGCACAAATCCCAGCAACCGGTTAGGTCTCACAAAGTTGGCTTTCTCTGGTTCCCGTCGACTAAGCAATGCCGTCTGATAGGACCAAGGGGAAGAGCCTTCTCTGTGGCGGCCCCGGCCCTCTGGAATCAACTCCTCCCAGAGATTAGAACTACCCCCACCCTCCTTGCCTTTCGCAAGCTCCTAAAAACCCACCTATGTCGCCAGGCTTGGGGAAGTTGATATTCGCCTTAGCTCCTATGATTTATGTATGGTTTGCTTGGGTTGTGTAATTAATTTTTAGGATAAGGGTTTTAATCTGTTTTTTTAATACTGGATTTGTACATTGCGTATTGTATTGTGAGCCGCCCCGAGTCTTCGGAGAGGGGCAGCATACAAACCTAATAAATTATTGTTATTATTATTATTATTATTATTATTATTATTATTATTATTATTATCATTATCCTATCTGAAATCTCTACAGAACAAGGTCTTACTAGAAGAAATATAACTAAGAAATCTAAGAAATCTACCTTTTCTCCAGTGCTTACCTTCAGGCTTCTTGGCTTTTGCAGGGGACTTCCGAGAATGCTGTTTTGCAGCCTTCTGAGGGGAGGACAACTTGGGCTGGCCCTCAGTTTCTCCACTGCTACCCGCTGTGGAGTTCTCCTCTTCTGCTGCAACTACCAAGAACTCCGATTTTTCTTTAGATAATTGGTACAGCTCCTGCACAAAAGCCAGAAAGTTTCATGAAGTGTGTGTGTATGTGTACTTTATAGCAAGTCCTTCTAGAACTTCCCACCTCTGCCAGCAAGGTACAATTCAGATTCTTTTGGAACAAACGGGACAATAGGCAACTGGTAAGTTATTTCCAGTGAAACATCTGGGTAGCAAATGGCACAGATCCCAGTTTAATGTTGATAAGAGAAGTCTGGGGTTATCAAATGCTTCAATTTGTTGCCTTTCTCAGTATATTGTTCTGTCTGGGTCACTCCAGAAGCCAATACCAACCCAAAATGAGAAGCCAGACACACTGGTAAAAGGCAAAGGCAGGTTTATAAAATTCAAGAAAAACACAGGTAACAGAAAATGTCCTTACAAACAGGAAAATTCTGTATCTTCAGATATATCCACGAAGGCAAAAGTCCATGCAGCAATACAGAATTCTTGCTGCCAAGCCGAGGCTGTAGATAGCAGACCTACACCTCCCACGGGTCTTCCAAAGCTGCTGGGCCACAAGCCAGGAACAGAGACGCCGAGAAACAAGACAGGATAACACAACTCCAAACTGATAACACTCCACATGGCTTCAAGGGCTTGCCTGCCTTTTAAACCCTGCTAAGGAGGACCACACCCAAACCCAGCTGTTCCTAATTCAGTGCTGATAATACTTGTTTAATTGCTCCTTTCTTTGATCTGACCGTCTCTGTCGCATGTCAATGACGGCTTGAGCTTCATCACCTAATGACTCCAAACTACTGGCTGGGGAGAGGCTCCCCCCTGGGGCTCTCATGCTGTTCTCCTTCATCCCATTCCTGATTTTCCTCTCCCCCGTCTGACTGTTCAGCCCCCTCCTCCAGGCATGGAGCCAGCAGAGACACAGCCAGTCCCTGAGCAGCCTCAGGCTGAACCACAACACCATATATACTATCTTTTAGTTACTATTGACTATTTTCTCTGGAAATAGAATTTAGATGCTTTCACTCAAGTCAGCTTCTTCCAGATAGATGGGTTTGAATTATCCTGACTGAAGGTTGGACAAAAACTGATCTACAAGGCCAGATGTGAATCAGACTGATCCACCAACTCTGGATCCCATTACAACTTATGTCACCCATATGATTTTCAAAGAATTCACCAGTGCAAAGGTCTTTTTCTTATGAGGAACCCAGAAACCTACCGAGAGACCCATTCCTACATTTCATGGCTAAGAACACTAAATAATGCTTCCATTACTATTCCGTATCCTCAGCATGGCCACTGAAAAATGAAGGTATCTTATAGCTATCTTGACCAAGTAAGAGATTCAGGAGATGGGTACTCTGAGAAAATGGGAGTGAAGAAGTTCTCAATGACAACATGATGTAAGCCACAGAAGAAAGATGTTGTGTGCTGGTACCCAGAAAAGAATGACGAGGAGGAGAGCTGGGATGGATATATAATTTTAAAAATATACATACATACATACATACATACATACATACAGACAGACAGACAGACAGACAGACAGACAGACAGACAGACAGAGACAGACATATACCTGTCAGGAATTAAAAATCCCTGGGTAATATCTTAATGCAGAAGGTAGGCCTTTGTTGAGAATGCTGAGTCATACAGAGTCAGTTGAGCATGCAGCAACCTAGTAATTATGTGAAAAGTATTTAATTAGGCAAGAGCTCTTTGCTCTCTCTCTCTTGGTTCTCTGTCTGTTCGCTGTGTACTGTTAGTGGAAGTATGCTTTGAAGAAGCTGTAATGCTGTAAAAGTTGGTTCTTGTGAGTTATTAAACATAGTTGTAGCAAGGTACTAGTAAGATACTAGTTTATTGTATGTATAGTATAGGCAGTAGTAGTAGTAGTATAAAGAAGTAAATATATTTTTCCACAGCTTCCTACTGCTTCATTGCAGTAGGACTTCATTGAAGACTTCAACTCCATTTCTACTGGTCTGTGGCTGGCTGGTTGGGTTGGTGGGCTGGCTGGATTGGTTTGCTGCTTGGGCACAAACAGGCTAGTTTCTGCAAATGCAAGCTCTGATAACACCCATATCCATACCCACACCCATACACATACAACAAAAGTGCCTATAGTCAAGGCTATGGTTTTCCCAGTTGCAATGTATGGCTGTGAAAGTTGAACCACAAGAAAGGCCAAGTGCCGAAGAACTGAGGCTTTTGAACTATGATGCTGGAGAAAATTCCCGTGAGTCCCTTGGACTGCAAGGCGATCCAAGCGGTCAGTCCTAGAGATTAACGTGACTCTCTTTAGAAGGCCAGATCCTGAAGATGAAACTCAAATATTTTGGCCACCAAATGAGAAGGAAGGACTCACTGGAGAAGAGCCTAATTGCTGTGAAAGATTGAGGGCAAAAGAAGAAGGGGACGGCAGAGAATGAGGTGGCTGGATGGAGTCACTGAAGCAGTTGGTGTGAGCTTAAATGGACTCGGGGATAGTAGAGGACAGGAAGTCCTGGAGGAACATTGTCCATGGGTTGCGATGGGTTGGACCTGACTTTGCAACTAACAACAATATACACATACATATACGTACTGTATAAACACAAAACAGTACATATAATCTATATACACACACACACATTACACAGAATATATATATTACACATAAATGCTGAGAATTAGATTTCACAGATACAGATCACAGTATAGTATGTTCAGAATATACAGGGTGGCTGTATCTGTAAAACAAGTGACTCACCCTGAGTTGTGGGAGGGTGGTGGAGGTACTCCAATCTTTGTCATCCCGGATACGAGTGCACCGGGGGAAGCGGATTGAGATCCCATCAGCTGTGTGGGCTTCTGCTTTAGAGAATTCAGCGCCTGTGATCTCCCAGACTGGTGCTTCCTAAGAGAAATGGTAACGATTGGGGAAAAAAAAAATCATCCTTGCCAATGAACCAAGAGATGAAGCACTGGGTGCACCATGAGTAATACGACGTCCTTGGTGCTCTCTAAGCATGATTGCTTACTTGCAGATGTTTCATTACCCACCTAGATAACATCATTGATATCACCTAGTTCAGGGATGGTGAACCGTTTTCTTGTGTGGAAAAAACCTGCACGCATGTGCCAGCATCCATAATACAATATGCCCTGCTGTGCACGACCCCCCCCCCCTTCGCATACCCATCCATGCTCCTCCTGGCCCCTGCGCATGCCTGTGCAACTGCCCCACCCGGTTTTGGGCCTAGCAGCTTCCTGGGACAAAAAAGAGATGGGGGAGACACTGCACCCCCCCAACCCCATTTTGGGCCTAGCAGGTGTCCCTACTGTTACAGGTGTTATGTCTGCTTTGTATGCAGCTTTATTCCTCTTTAGCAATCATCTCTATTGTTTTGTGATGCATTTCCTGCCTCTCTAGGATTTACCTCTATTTGCTCCTGTGAGGCACTTCCTGTTCTTGTTGCATGTATGTATTTATTATATTTGTGGAAGGCTTGTATAGCGCTTTACCTTCATTTTGATTAAAACTACTTGAAACACCTGTGGCCTCCTGGGACCACAATTCCCACCGCATGCTCCCCCCCGTGCATGCATGCGCGACTCCCACCCGCCATGCATCTCCTGTGCGTGCATCCCCAAAATCAATTGGCTAGAGTGAGGTGCGTGTACATGTGTAATAGAGCTGAGCTGGGTGACGGCTTGCGTGTCCGCAGAAAGGGCTCTGCATGCCAGCTGTGGCATACGTGCTATAGGTTCGCCATCACAGATTACTTGGGATAACGAAATGTTTGCAAGCAAATAACAAAGTTCAAGAAACAGCTAGGACTCAACAGTTAAACAATGAACTACATATATATTTTCTTCCACATGAGTAATCGTGGTCCATCAATTCCATAAATGCTTTTAGGTTTTTCATTAATTTTAAGAGGCAGGCAGAAAATTGAGCATTTTGGATTGTATGAGAACAATCTGAATGTTCATATTAGATTATCTAACCAATCAGACAGAAATCTGGAGAAGTGTATTGGTTACACAGTGCCCTCTAAATTTCCTCCATAATTTGGGGAAAAGATAATTTGCAAATAAAATGAAATAACCAGAACAATGGGAAAGAACAAAGGTCCTTTCCTGGATTGCAGAGGATTTCTACTGGATTTTGTTCCATGGGATTGATCACATTCATGCTGATTTGATTTCAGCAATTATGCCGCATCAAATGCCTGCAAAGCGCTTAAAAGTGCCTCTCCCAGGAAGGGTTCGTGGCAGGGAAACCACGTTTTCATGGGAAATCACCCACAACCATGAGACCTTTTACCTTTGGGTCTGGAACAATGAAATCCGGATAATAATTCTTATTAATCTTTAACCAGTCTGGAATTTTACTGGGATCCTAGACAATGGAAAAAAAAGAAGCATCCATCAATGTAGCCCATTATTATGGGATGGGAAATACCTGCAGAATGATTAAAGGAATAAATGGTTCCCCAACATCTAAGAAAAGTGCATTGCGCTGCAGTTTTCAAAGCTTTGACCTAGAAGCTGTCCACAATTGAGCTTTTAATCGAGTGGTCCCTCGATTTTCGCGGGTTCAAACTACGCGAAACGGCTATACCACGGTTTTTCAAAAATATTAATTAAAAAATACTTTGCAGTTTTTCCCCCTTTACCACGGGTTTTCCCACCTGATGACGTCATACGTCATCACCAAACTTTCGTCTGCCTTTAATAAATATTTTTTTAAATAAACTTTAATAAATAAACATGGTAATAATAGAAATGGTTGCTAAGGGAATGAGAAATTGCAGCTTACGGGTTTAAAGTGTTAAGGGAAGGCTTGTGATACTGTTCATAGCCAAAAATAGTGTATTTACTTCCGCATCTCTACTTTGCAGAAATTCGACTTTCGTGGGCGGTCTGGGAATGCATCCCTCGCGAAAATCGAGGGAACACTGTACGTGAATAATTCCAAAGAAATTAAAGACCTACTATAGAGACAAGGAAGAACTCAAGTTTTTTCAGATTAGAATAAAGTATTCCTTGATTTATGGCCATTCATGTAGTGACTGTTTGAAGTTATAACAACAATTCAAAAATCATCTTACATCCAGTTCTTACACTTACAACTATAGCAGCATCCCCTGAGTCATGTGATCAAAATTTAGGAGCTTGGCAGCCAGAATATTTACAATGGTTGAACATCCTGTGCTTGTGTGATCCCCATTTGCAACCTTCCCAGCTAACTTCCGACAAGTAAATATCAAAAGCCAGATTCACTTTAGCAACTACAGTGATTCATTTTGCCATGGCAAAATCATGTGTGACACATTTAACAACTGTCTTGCTTAGTGCTGTGGTTGGCTTCAGGCCAGCTCCTGTGGCTGCTGATTTTGACGCAGCGGAGTGGTGGCCGTCTGCTCACGGAAGTACGAATAAGACAGTGAACCAGAAGCAGAGACAGGGAGAGAAAGGGAGCAGGAAGGGACTGGAGGGACAGAGAGGGGGATGGATTCAGTCAGCACTCCAGCCAGAGGTTCATCTGAATCGGAAGGGGACGAGTTAATGAGTAATCCTATTCTGAATGCTTGGGTACGGAGAATGCTGGGAAGACAAGAGCAGCTGTGCAAATACAGAAACAAATTATAGGGCACAGGTGATAAGATTTAATGACACTGCTGCAACCTTGAAAAAAGGGGAAGGCTGGAGAGATCTGTGTGGGAGATTATTGTTCTGCTTTGGAGAGAGACATTGATGCATTGTTTTGGCCTTTAGATCTCTGTGACATTCTGACATTCCAATTGTGAGTTATTGCTGGTTGCTGTAATCCTGAAAGGCTCCTGCGCGGACTAGAGTAATTAACTCTGACCTATTGCCTACTTAAACTCACATTGCTTTGAAACTTCATGGTTTGCAGTTTTCTGAACATAAAGAACAATCCTTGTTTGATTTTTACAAATTTGAGTGTGTGTGTTTGATTCATTACTTTGTTCTTGGGTGGCAGAAAGTCTGGTCCCAATTGTGATTTTAAGTCTATTAAAAAATTATTCCAACTTTCCTCCAAATTAGCTACTAATATCTTGCTTTCATGAAGCAATAACAATGAAGCAATAAAATCTGAGACTGAGATATTTTGTTCAAAAAATAGAAGGCAGGACCAATACAATAATAGTTTCAAGCTTTCTAACACAATCAAGATTTTGATTAATTGGGGGCTGGAACTGGTCCACTGATCATGGTCTAATCGTGATTTGTTAGTGTCACAATAATAGAACTTCTTATCATTAGAGACTATGATTTACAAATTGTTATACCTGGACAACATACTAAACCAAAACCAAATAATAGATTATTATTTCAACAGGATTTTGGTGATTGTTGTGATTGTGGAAGATAATTATGTCATAATTTCAGTTGCTTTATGATGCATGGAGTTCTATAATAGGGACCATACATAAACAGTGCAAGTAGGTTTTAACGTAGTATAGGCAAGTGCATTACCATAAACCAGGCCTATCTGAACCCAGCATTATCCTGAGATGCTAGAGAAAAATATGAAGTGAATGGAAGAATAATTCAGTTTCAATATAAATACAAATAGGAATGAGAAAGAGCAACCCTTGCTATATGTTAATTGTTATTGTTATCATTGTTTAGTGTACTTAAATAAGTAATTATATTATAAGAATTCTTTTTGTTTGTTTCTTTGTTTGTTTGTCTGTCTGTTAGTATGTGTTAATTTGGCATTGTTTCAACTTATGATTTATACCATTTATTTTATTTGTGTAAATGTGTATACAGTATATGAAATAAAAATTATTTTCTAAAATTTAAAAAAAAAGAAGAGAGAGAAAGAGCAACCCTTAATCTTCTGCTCCTCTTCCCTATTTATTCCACTTTGAACAAACCTGAGTAGTTGTCAATTAGGACCAAGTCATATGATCATATGATTTCTCTATGAACTTTAAAAACCCAGATCTGGATGATCATATAAATGCACTATTGGTGTACATGGGCAAATGAGAAAAAGACTCTTTACAGTGTTCCCTAGATTTTCGCGGGTTCAAACTTCACGGAAAGTCTATACCACGGTTTTTCAAAAATATTAATTAAAAAATACTTTGCGGGGTTTTTCCCTATACCACGGTTTTTCCCACCCGATGATGTCATATGTCATCGCCAAACTTTCGTCTGCCTTTAATAAATACTTTTTAAAATAAACTTTAATAAATAAACATGGTGAATGGTTGCTAAGGGAATGGAAAATTGCAATTTAGGGGTTTAAAGTGTTAAGGGAAGGCTTGTGATACTGTTCATAGCCAAAAATAGTGTATTTACTTCCGCATCTCTACTTCGCGGAAATTCGACTTTCGCGGGTGGTCTTGGAACGCATCCACCACGAAAAGCGAGGGAACACTGTATCTCAATCTTTAGCATTAAATTCAACCAGGGAGAAGTTCAATGCTAAAAAAAAGTTAGTTTTAGTTTCAATATTTCAAGTTACAACAAGGATGTTGTCATTTCCTTACGAAACAAGAATCACAGGGGGTTGGTGAGCCACAAGGCCATCTAAACACAAACCTTGCTGATTTTCACCATGTCCAATTCCTTCTGCAGCCGGGCAAGTGTGGCATCATCATGTCCACCAGCACATTTGGTCACCGTGCACCACTTCTGGCTGTCGGGGTCATAGCAACCCATGAGAAAGATGGACATCATCCCACCTAAAGCAGTGAGAAGAGACAAAAATGGCAATCTGGTGGAAGGGGGAAATAAATCTAATTTTATCTTCTAGAACAGTGATGGGAAACCTTTTTTGGTTCGCATGCCAAAAGGGTGTATGTGTGTGTCTGTGTGTATGCTAGCACGCACACACGTGCCCACTCCCCCCCCCCCCAAGCCTTAGACAGTGAAAAAATGGCTTAATAGAACATAAGAACATCAGAAGAGCCGTGCTGAATCAGGCCAAAGCCCATCGAGTCCAGCATTCTGTGTCAAACAGTGGCACAACAATTGTCCATGGGGATCTTGAGCAGAGAGAGAAGGCAAAACCCTCCCTTTCGCTTGACCCCCAACAAATGGTACCCAAGGGGATTCTGCCTGCCTCAACCAACATAGCGGCGGCACTTGGACACCTGTTTCAATAACCACCAATATCCTTGGCATCCATGAATCTGTCTAATCCTGCCTTGAAGCTATCCAGGCTGTCACGACCTCTTCTGGAAGTGAATTCCATAAACCAACAACCCTCTGGGTGAAGAAATATTTCCCTTTATTTGTCCTCACTTTCTTACCTATGAGCTTTGGGGAGTGCCCCCTTGTCCTAGTATTGTGTGATAGAATTTTTCTCTATCCCCCTTTTCTATCCCATGCATGATTTTATACACTTCGATCAAGTCACCCCTTAAACGCCGTCTTTCAAGGCTGAAGAGACCAAGGCGTTGCAACCTGGTTTCATAAGGGAGGTGCTCCATTTCCTTAAAATAGGATTGCCAACATGATTGCCAACATCCAGTGATGGATATGGTACAAGAGGCAGAAGAACAGTTTGTGCCTCAGTATAAATACAGGTATGTCTGCTCTTTATTGATCTGGACGACAAATATTCCAAGTTTGAATGTTTTGGGAAGCATCTCAAAACTCTCATCTAACACCTCGGAGAACTATAAGCAGGTCAGTGCGAACTAGAAAGAATAAATATCAGTCTGGATTTTTTTTTAAATACCCACCTTTGCTCCCCTGGCCATAGAAGGCACCCAAAACTACCAGGTCTGCTGTGTCTGCCATTGCTCCCTCATTCAGATAGTCCTTCTTCACTTTGAGCCAGTGGCGTTTCCCTGGCTCATAAATACTCTATCCAAAACAAAAACAGAATGGGAATGAGAGATTCCAAGGAGGAAAAGCCCACTCTCTTTAGTGCAGATCCCACCTTTGGAGATAAAGGGTGGCAGGTGGCCTTTAATTGGTATGGATACCCCAAAAGGTAAAGGGGAAGGCAGATCAGAGGGAAACGTTTAATTTTGACTGAATTACCCTTAACACGGTTCTCATAATTATAATTTTACCGATCCCCTCCTCCGTCACAACAAAAATTACAATTAAGCAGCAACTTTTACAAGAAATCTGGGAGGATATTTTGAGAGTCGCATGGAATCCCGGTGTTGCAAACTACACAATTCTTCTCTAACTCTAGTGACAATATAAGTTCCCACCCATTTTATATTCTTCCTAATATAATATTTCTTAATGGTTAAGCAGGAAGAGGGAGATTGTGATCCCACTATATAGAGTGCTGGTGAGACCACATTGGAGTACTGTGTTCAGTTCTGGAGACCTCACCTACAAAAAGATATTGACAAAATTGAACGGGTCCAAAGACGGGCTACAAGAATGGTGGAAGGTCTTAAGCATAAAACATATCAGGAAAGACTTAATGAACTCAATCTGTATAGTCTGGAGGACAGAAGGGAAAGGGGGGACATGATTGAAACATTTAAATATGTTAAAGGGTTAAATAAGGTCGAGGAGGGAAGTGTTTTCAATAGGAAAGTGAACACAAGAACAAGGGGACACAATCTGAAGTTAGTTGGGGGAAAGATCAAAAGCAACGTGAAAAAATATTATTTCACTGAAAGAGTAGTAGATCCTTGGAACAAACTTCCAGCAGACGTGGTAGATAAATCCACAGCAACTGAATTTAAACATGCCTGGGATAAACATATATCCATCCTCAGATAAAATAAGAAAATAGTATAAGGGCAGACTAGATGGACCATGAGGTCTTTTTCTGCCATCAGACTTCTATGTTTCTAACTTTTACAAGAAATCTGGGAGGATATTTTGAGAGTCGCATGGAATCTCGGTGTTGCAAACTACACAATTCTTCTCTAACTCTAGTGACAATATAAGTTCCCACCCATTTTATATTCTTCCTAATGTAATACAGTGATCTCTCGGTTAGCGCGGGGGTTACGTTCCAAGACCTCCCGCGCTAACCGATTTCCGCGTTATATTGGATGCGGAAGTAAAACCACCATCTGCGCATGTGCGCCATTTTTTTCATGGCCGCACATGCGCAGATGGTGGAGTTTGCGTGTGGGCGGCGGGGAAGACCAAGGGAAGATTCCTTCAGCCGCCCAACAGCTGATCTGCTCCGCAGCGCGGAAGCAGCGAGGAGCCGAAGATGGGGTAAAGGCAAAGGGGAAACCCCATCTTCGGCTCCTCGCTGCTGCCGCGCTGCGGAGCGGATCAGGTGTTGGGCGGCTGAAGGAACCTTCCCTTGGTCTTCCCGCCAGATCACTTGCCGCTTGCCGCTTGCCAGTCCACACACGCCCCCCTGGATGAGCGCCGAAACCGGAAGGGGCGAGGTGGGGGAGAACGGGAGGCTCAGCATTCCGGCAGTCGCAGCGCTGGCTGTCAACTTTTCTTTTTAGCACTGGGGAGGCAAGTCAGCTCCTGCCCAGTTTTAAAAAGAAAAGTTGACAGCCAGCGATTGTTCCGCTGCCGCCAGCATGGCCTGGCTGGCAGCGGAAGATGTAACGGAGCCCACGGGGGATTCGCCTTCCTCCCACCCGCAGCCGAGACTGATCGTGGGCTCCTTCGCAACCTCGGAGAGCTTCCAGGGCATGAAAGTTCACGAAAACCAGGAAGCTCTCCGAGGTTGCGAAGGAGCCCACGATCAGTCGGCTGCCGGCGGGAGGAAAGCGAATGCCACGGGGCTGGGCTCGGCTCCCCCCTCGGCTCCCCCCCTTACCAGCCCCGCCGCGGAAGGCTCCATTCTGTTCCCTGCCGGCCCGATTGAGCGGCCGGCGGTCTCCATTCAGGGAACAGACGTCCACCCCCTCCTCGGAGTCCCCGGCACCCAGCGTCCCCACGCCGCCTCCACCTCCCGGTAATGCGCCCGACCTCTGCCTCTCTCTTTCTCTCTCATATACCACGCCGGCAACAGGGAGAGAAAGAGAGAGAGAACTAGCGTGGACTTATTTTTTATTTTTTAATATTTTATTTTTTTAATTAATATTTTTTGAAAAACCGCGTTGCAGCGTTTCGCGCTAATCGAGAACGCGCAAATCGAGGGACCACTGTATTTCTTAACGGTTAATATATTGAGAGATGCATCAGCAGCTAACTCTTTTTTTAAAAAAACCACCAATGCCAATGTATATACCCACCCACCCCAAAGATAGTTTTGAAATCATAATACCAAGTCTTCTTCAACATCTATTTTACTCAATTCTAGAAGTGTGCTTAGCTGTAATAAGGAATTGGTGATTTAACACCATTTATTTTATAGCCATTTCTGGCTCCAAGTTCCATAGAAAAAGCCTTGATAGAGTCAAGGAAAAGAATGAAAGTTTCTTCTCCAGAATCTATTCTTTTAATGATTTTGGGATTAAATGCTTTTTATATTTTCAAGGAATGCTGAAGAGGACAATCAAGATCAGGGTTGTCAAATTCAATTTCATTGAGGGCCGCATCAGTTATGTTTGATCTCAGGGGGCAGAAGTGGGTACGGCCAGGGTGGGTGTGGCCAGCTCAACGTCACTTCTTGGGGGCACCTGTCGTGGCCCGAGTGCTCTGCCAATGAAAATTGGCTCTTAAGCTTGGTTTTCACCTGCGACGGCTTCCTGCAACACTTTGTCAGTGAAAACAGAGCTGGGGAGGGCTGTCCGTGGCCCTTGCAAACGGTTTTTGGCTGCGGCAACCTCCTGCAACCCCCTGCAAGCGAAAACAGAGCTTGGGAGGGCCATGGGCAGACGGATCTATTAAGGCTTTATAGTCTTTTAATAGTGTGTATGTGTGTGATATACAGTGTTCCCTCGATTTTCGCGGGTTTGAATTTCGCGAAAAGTCTATACTACGGTTTTTCAAAAATATTAATTAAAAAATATTTCGCCTGTTTTTTCCCTATACCATGGTTTTTCCCACCCGATGACGTCATATGTCATCACCAAACTTTCGTCTGCTTTTAATAAATATTTTTTAAATAAACTTTAATAAATAAACATGGTGAGTAATAATCTAAATGGTTGCTAAGGCAATGAGAAATTGCAGTTTAGGGGTTTAAAGTGTTAAGGGAAGGCTTGTGATACTGTTCATAGCCCAAAATAGTATATTTACTTCCGCATCTCTACTTCATGGAAATTCGACTTTCGCGGGCGGTCTCGGAACGCATCCCCCGCAAAAAGTGAGGGAACACTGTATTCCTGAAGTCAAAACTGCTTTCCAGTTATGGCTTTTGAGCCACAGTGGTGCAGTGGTTAGATTGCGGTACTGCAGGCTCCTTCTGCTGACTGCCAGCTACCTGCAATTTGGGCATTTCAAATCTCACCAGGCTCAAGGTTAACTCAGCCTTCCATCCTTCCAAGGTGAGTAAAATGAGGACCCAGATTGTTGGGGGCAATAGGCTGACTCTGTAAACAGCTTAGAGAGGGTTGTAAAGCACTGTGAAGCGGTATACAAGTCTGAATGCTATTGCTAGTGCTATTTTCAGTTTCACAGACTGTGTAGCCTACTGGCATAAATGGGCGGGCAAAAACAGCAGCTTGCATACCTTCAAATCTTTCAGTACCAATCCCTCCAGCCCTTCTCGGATGACTCGATTGATCATGTCGGCGAGGTCTGAAGCTTTCTGGAAAAGAAGGAAGAGAGAAAATTGCAAAGGCAGGACTGAGATTAGCATATATTTTATATATTTATATTTAATGTTTTTAGTGTTTAAATTGCTGTTAACTGTCTTTTTATACTATTATTAATTTAATTGATTTTTAACGAAATTGGGGCTTTAAGTAATGGATGACTGGGATAAACATACTTGTGGTTACGAATGGAATGACTGGTACGATTGGATGGGCGGGGGCGGGGGGGGGTATGGTATGGATGAGTGTATCGATAGTAGTGTGAATGATATGTCTGGCCCACCTGACGCACGGGAGACAGGAGAGGGAGGGGCACCGATCTCTGGGGTGGCAGGGGGTCGGAATATCCCTGTGTTGCTGGGGAGAGGCAGATATGGCGGGGGCCACAGAGTTAGCCGTTCCAGGGGAACGAGGGACCGTTGCTTAATAACGGTCCCCTGTTCTGGCTCTGTGAGCCCAATCTTGGGTACTGGTGATGAGTGTAACTCTGGCCCTGGGCTCAGGTTGCTGCTGTTGAATGCCAGGTCGGTGGTTAATAAAGCTCTCCTCATCCGGGATTTGATCCTGGATGAGGAGGCCGACCTGGCATGTATTACTGAAACCTGGCTGGGCCCGGAGGGAGGTGTTCCTCTCTCTGAAATTTGCCCAGCCGGGTTTCAGATATGGCATCAACCGCGATCCCAGGGGAGGGGGGGAGGAGTGGCTATTGTAGCCAGGGAGAGCCTTTGCCTGCGTAGACTCATTGCTCCGGAAATAGCGGGTTGCGAGTCTCTCTTGATGAAGTTGGACTTAGGAGTTCAGGTGGGCTTATTTCTCACGTACCTGCCTCCCAGCTGCGTGTCAAAAGCCCTGCCTGCGCTACTCGAGGAGGTAGCCGGGTTGGCGGTAGAGTTCCCCAGACTTATTGTCTTGGGGGACTTCAATCTGCCGTCACTCGGCGAAACCTCTGGGTTGGCACAGGAGTTCATGGCCACCATGACAGCCGTGGACCTGACTCAAGTAGTTCAGGGTCCGACTCACGAGGGAGGGCACGCACCTGACATGGTATTCCTTTCCGAGCAATTGAGTAATGGTCTGAGACTAAGGGGCTTAGAAGTGTTGCCTTTGTCATGGTCAGACCATTTTCTACTACGGCTTGACTTCCTGGCTCCAATCCTCCCCCGCAGGGAGGCGGAACCAATGAAGATGTTCCGCCCCAGGCGCCTGATGGACCCAGAGGGCTTTCAGACGGCGCTTGGGGTTATTCCAGAGGCACTCGTCCACAGTTCGGCGGAGTCTCTCGCGGAGGCCTGGAACACGGCTGCAGCGGGGGCTCTTGACCGGATTGCGCCTTTGCGACCTCTCCGAGGCGTTAGACCCCGTAGAGCCCCATGGTTCAACGAGGAGCTCCGGGAGTTGAAACGCCAAAAGAGACGTCTAGAGAAGCGATGGAGGAAGAGTAGGTCTGAATCCGATCGAACACTTGTAAGAGCTTTTATTAAGACTTACAAAGTGGCGCTCAAGGCGGCAAGATGCGCGTACCATGCCGCCTTGATTGCATCAGCGGAATCCCGCCCGGCCGCTCTGTTTAGGGTGACCCGCTCCCTTCTCAACCAGGGGGGAGTTGGGGAGCCCTTACAGAGTAGTGCCGAGGATTTTAACACGTTTTTCGCTGATAAAGTCGCTCGGATCCGGGCCGATCTCGACTCCAATTGTATAACAGAGTCGACTGACAATGAGTCAGTCGAGGTGACTGGGGCACGTACTTGTCCACCTGTCTGGGAAGAGTTTGATCTGGTGACACCTGATGAAGTGGACAAGGCCATCGGAGCTGTGAGTTCCGCCACCTGTTTACTGGATCCGTGTCCCTCCTGGTTGGTTTCGGCCAGCAGGGAGGTGACACGGAGCTGGGCCCAGGAGATTACCAACGCTTCCTTGGGGAGGGGAGTTTTTCCATCACTCTATAAAGAAGCGCTTGTGCGCCCCCTCCTCAAGAAGCCCTCCCTGGACCCAGCCGTACTTAACAACTATCGTCCAGTCTCCAACCTTCCCTTTATGGGGAAGGTTGTCGAGAAGGTGGTGGCACTCCAGCTCCAGCGGTCCTTGGAAGAAGCCGATTATCTAGGTCCCCAGCAGTCGGGTTTCAGGGCCGGTTACAGCACGGAAACCGCTTTGGTCGCGTTGATGGATGATCTCTGGCGGGCCCGGGACAGGGGTTTATCCTCTGTCCTGGTGCTCCTTGACCTCTCAGCGGCTTTCGATACCATCGACCATGGTATCCTTCTGCACCGGCTGGAGGGGTTGGGAGTGGGAGGCACTGTCCTTCAGTGGTTCTCCTCCTACCTCTCTGGCCGGTCGCAGTCGGTGTTAGTGGGGGGCCATAGGTCGACTCCTAGGTTTCTCCCTTGTGGGGTGCCTCAGGGGTCGGTCCTCTCCCCCCTGCTATTCAACATCTACATGAAACCGCTGGGCGAGATCATCCAAGGACATGGGGTGAGGTATCATCAATATGCCGATGATACCCAGCTTTACATCTCCACCCCATGCCCAGTCAACGAAGCGGTGGAAGTGATGTGCCGGTGCCTGGAGGCAGTTGGGGCCTGGATGGGTGTCAACAGACTCAAGCTCAACCCGGATAAGACGGAGTGGCTGTGGGTTCTGCCTCCCAAGGACAATCCCATCTGTCCGTCCATCACCCTGGGGGGGGAATTATTGACCCCCTCAGAGAGGGTCCGCAACTTGGGCGTCCTCCTCGATCCACAGCTCACATTAGAACATCATCTTTCAGCTGTGGCGAGGGGGGCGTTTGCCCAGGTTCGCCTGGTGCACCAGTTGCGGCCCTATCTGGACCGGGACTCATTGCTCACAGTCACTCATGCCCTCATCACCTCGAGGTTCGACTACTGTAATGCTCTCTACATGGGGCTACCTTTGAAAAGTGTTCGGAAACTTCAGATCGTGCAAAATGCAGCTGCGAGAGCAGTCATGGGCCTACCTAGGTATGCCCATGTTTCACCATCACTCCGCAGTCTGCATTGGTTGCCGATCAATTTCCGGTCACAATTCAAAGTGTTGGTTATGACCTTTAAAGCCCTTCATGGCATCGGACCAGAATATCTCCGAGACCGCCTCCTGCCGCACGAATCCCAGCGACCGATTAGGTCCCACAGAGTGGGCCTTCTCCGGGTCCCGTCAACTAAACAATGTCGGTTGGCGGGCCCCAGGGGAAGAGCCTTCTCTGTGGCGGCACCGACTCTCTGGAACCAACTCCCCCCGGAGATTAGAACTGCCCCTACTCTTCCTGCCTTCCGTAAACTCCTTAAAACCCACCTTTGCCGTCAGGCATGGGGGAACTGAAACATCTCCCCCTGGGCACGTTTAATTTATGCATGGTATGTCTGTGTGTGTGACTGTTAGCATATGGGGTTTTTTAAATATTTAAATATTTTAAATTTGTCTGATTGCTTATGATTTGTTTTTTACATGTTGTGAGCCGCCCCGAGTCTTCGGAGAGGGGCGGCATACAAATCTAAGTAATAAATAAATAAATAAATAAACCCCACTGAATACAGTGGTACCTCTACTTAAGAACTTAATTCGTTCCGTGACCAGGTTCTTAAGTAGAAAAGTTTGTAAGTAGAAGCAATTTTTCCCATAGCAATGCGTGCAAACCCATTAGGAAAGAAATAAAAGCTTGGAATTTGGGTGGGAGGAGGAGAAGGAAGAAGAGGAGGACAGTCACTGCTGAAGGAAGAAGGTGAGGTGAGGGGAATCAAAAAAATCCAAAACTTTAAGGCTTTTTTTTAAAAAAAGAGGGACTCTGAGACGGCAAGGAAGAGCACGTGCCTCCCATATTCCTGGCGTGAGGCTGCCTCCCATACACTGCGCCAGAGAGAGAAACCCAGGGGGAATGGCAGGAAACTGGCTGGGCCTTCGTGCCGCTCTTAAATTTCCTGGGAAATTTTTCCGGGCTCAGGTTCTTAAGTAGAAAATGGTTAAGAAGAGGCAAAAAAATCTTGAACACCCGGTTCTTATCTAGAAAAGTCCTTAAGTAGAGGTGTTTTCAGGTAGAGGTACCACTGTATTCAAACATTTCCGAAGGTCTGATCCAGATGACTGTCCACATTTATTTCAGATAATAAGCCAGCCAGCCAACTCACTTATTTCATTTTGCTGAAAACTGCAGAAACATTCTACCTCTGATTACCTATGTTTGGCACACATACCTTTCATGAATTGTAAAGCTAGAAGGATTAGCAATTCATTAAAGCCTATTTATCTTAAATCTGCTTTCTATTCCTTTTTTTTTCAGACCAGACCAGAAAATCAATTCAATAGAAACATTAAAACTATACCTGATTAAACTTGCTATAATAGAATCTTGCAACCTTGATTGTTCTTTGCCTCTCCTCCTTTCTCAGGCCCCGGTGAATCAGGGAAGAACTAGTTTAAGTAACTTCTGAATACTATTTTGCTTCTTGGGATTGAAAGATTGCTTCATCTCTCTTTACTTAGGGGATGGTTCTTGAATGTTTTTGTTAAGGGTGCATTCTTACAGTTGACACCATTACTATTAGAGGGTCCGCAACTTAGGCGTCTTCCTCGATCCACAGCTCACATTAGAGAAACATCTTTCAGCTGTGGCGAGGGGGGCGTTTGCCCAGGTTCGCCTGGTGCACCAGTTGCGGCCCTATTTGGACCGGGCGTCACTGCTCACAGTCACTCACGCCCTCATCACCTCGAGGTTCGACTACTGTAATGCTCTCTACATGGGGCTACCTTTGAAGAGTGTTCGGAAACTTCAGATCGTGCAGAATGCAGCTGCAAGAGCAATCATGGGCTTCTCTAAGTATGCCCATGTTACTCCAACACTCCGCAGTCTGCATTGGTTGCCGATCAGTTTCTGGTCACAATTCAAAGTGTTGGTTATGACCTATAAAGCCCTTCATGGCACCAGACCAGGATATCTGCGAGACCGCCTTCTGCCGCATGAATCCCAGCGGCCGGTTAGGTCCCACAGAGTTGGCCTTCTCCAGGTCCCATCGATTAAACAATGTCGTCTGGCGGGACCCAGGGGAAGAGCCTTCTCTGTGGCAGCCCCGACCCTTTGGAACCAGCTCCCCTCAGGGATCAGGACTGCCCCCACCCTCCTTGCCTTTCGTAAACTTCTTAAAACCCACCTCTGCCGTCAGGCATGGGGGAACTGAGACATCCCCCCTCCTTTGCCTATGTAGCTGTATGTATGATATGTTTTTTTATATACTGGTTTTTTTTGGCTTTTTAATGTAAAATTATTTTAAACTTTAATATTAGATTTGTTTACTGTATATTGTTTTTATCATTGCTGTGAGCCGCCCTGAGTCTGTGGAGAGGGGTGGCATACAAATCTAATAAATAATAATAATAATAATAATAATAATAATAATAATTAATCTAGATGGATTGGAAGATGAAAGGAGCTTGGTGGAAGGTAGGCCGCCTTCAGAACTGGTCCAGCCCCTGTGGGGGATGGCTGCTGTTTTTACTGCTTGTTGTGTTTGTCATCTAGAATTGTTGTATGAGATGGGCAGCCATATTTATGCAACCTTTACAAATGAAGAATGGCATCAGGAAGAGTACACAAACTTTTTTTGAGACGCAGAAAGTTACCATATTTTTCAGTGTATAAGACGCACCTTTTTCCTCCCTAAAGGAGGGTGATAATTTGGGTGCGTCTTACACTATGAATGTAGCTTTTTCCCCCCAGCCCTAACTAGCTGCTAACTATCTTCCCAGCTCTTACCTTGCAGGCTCTTTCCTGTTACTCTCTGTGAAGAATGTTTTCCAAGCCCTAAGTCTTTGCAGGGTTTTTTTTCCCATTGCTCTACTTGCTCCAAATGTTTCTTTCCAGGTGCTAATGATGTTCCCAGTTCTTACTGGCTTGCAAGCTCTTTCATTGTTACTCTCTCCAAATAAGGTTTTTTTAAAGCCCTAACCAGGGAATAAAATAATGTGCTAAAGCTGACCAGACTAAGGATGCTAGCCAGATGAATATCTGGTAAGCTGATTCTTTCCTCTATTTTCCTCCCCCCAAACTAATATGCGTCTTATGCTCTGAAAAATACAGTAAATATCCAATGGCTCACCCGTGCATGGAAGATTCAGAAAACTTCCTGCTGAACTTTTTTAAAAAAATAACAATATATTAACTTATATTTATTTCATGCTTTGTGAAGAGAAAAAAAAACCCCTAAGTTTTTTTCCTTGTCTTTCATCTGGCATTGGGTTTTTGGTGTTCAATCATTTATCTTGGTTTATACTGCATTTTAACTTATTATTTATTCAAATTCCCTCTATTTTAGCCAATTTTATTGTATTTTAACCAGTCACAGTTTTATGACAACCGATGTGGTCCTTTTCCTCGCTTTGATATGGTCGATTGACTAATCACATAAAGTTGATATTGACTATATTGACTATTGGTTTATTAAAAATTTGTCCATAAGTTCATTATTTGTTTACCGCCTTATGTTAAGTTTATATTTAATATTGGTAACTTAAAAATTATTATTTCTATAAATATATTACAAATATATAAATAATGAAATCCATTGTAATTTCCAAAATGAAACAATAAAAAGAAAAGATATATTAGAATATATTATTAGTTGTATTGTAATGTTAGTTTTCTTTTCTTTTTGCAAACCAATCATAAAAATACTTCCAAATTTTATAGTAGTCAGTGTCTTCTTTGTTTCTTAATTTTAATGTTAGCGCGTCTGCTTCTGCACAATCAAATATTTTTTTAAGGATGAGTGAGTCGTCCGGTACTTTTGGTTGTTTCCAACACTGTGTTAATGCCATCCTGGCTGCAGTTAGAACATGTATTATTAAATAATATTTATCTCTTTCTCATTTTTGATCTATAATACCTAACAAATATGCTGAACATTTTAAAGCTTCTCCAAGCTTCATTCTTGCCATCCAAAATGGTACTTACTGTGACATGCTTCATCTCTGAAAAAAGAATTCGATTGGGAATCTCCACCATGTTATCGTGGAGAAATTTGCGACGCTCACGCAGAGGCCTAAAGGAAACAGAAAATGGGCAAATCACCCGAAGAAAAACGTGGCTGAGAAAAAGTTCCTGTAATTATTCTAATGTCAAACAGATCCTGTACTTTGTTGAGTACTGTTATACTTTGTGAAGAGTCAATTTAAACATAAGAGGGTGAACGTAACCCAGCCTAGATTTTCATGGAGCAGGGACCCACTCTTGCCAACCAAAAAGTGTAGGCCACTTTTTAAAAATGAAAAATAAAAAAAATTATTACAATACAAAGATTAAAAAGAGCAGGCATATAGTGTTGTACATATTGTATCATTTCACAGTATAATTATTATTTGTATACAGTGATCCCCCGAGTTTCGCGATCTCGAGCATTGCTAATCGCTATATCGCGATTTTTCCACCCGATGACGTCACTCCCTTCCTTTCTCATCTTTCTTTCTCTCTCTCTTTCTCTATCTTGCTTCTTCCTCTCTCACACTCTCTTCCTCCCTCTCTCATCTCTTTCTTTCCTTCTCTCTCTTTCTCTATCTCTCCCCCTCTTGCTCTCGAGCAGCAAGCGAGCAGCCGGGCGGGCGGGTGAACGGGCAAGCGAAGCGGCCGGGCGGGCGGCCGAACGGGCAAGCGATCTTGGGGTTTCCCCTTTGCCTGGGCGGCGGGGAAGACCTAGGGAAGGTTCCTTCGGCCGCCCAACAGCTGATCTGCTCCGCAGCGCGGCAGCAGCGAGGAGCCGAAGATGGGGTTTCCCCGTTGGCAACGGGGAAACCCCATCTTCGGCTCCTCGCTGCTGCCGCGCTGCGGAGCAGATCAGCTGTTGGGCGGCCGAAGGAACCTTCCCTAGGTCTTCCCCGCCGCCCACACGCAAACTCCACCATCCTGGGCAACGGGGAAACCCCATCTTCGGCTCCTCGCTGCTGCCGCGCTGCGGAGCAGATCAGCGGTTGGGCGGCCGAAGGAACCTTCCCTAGGTCTTCCCTGCCGCCCACACGCAAACTCCACCATCCTGGGCAACGGGGAAACCCCATCTTCGGCTCCTCGCTGCTGCCGCGCTGCGGAGCAGATCAGCTGTTGGGCGGCCGAAGGAACCTTCCCTGGGTCTTCCCCGCCGCCCACACGCAAACTCCACCATCTGCGCATGTGCGGCCATGGAAAAAGGGGCGCGCATGCGCAGATGGTGTTTTTACTTCCGCACCACTACATCCCGAAATATCGATTATTGCGAGGGGTCTTGGAACGGAACCCTCGCGATAATCGGGGGATCACTGTAGTTGTTGTACTTAAATTCTAAAATACCTTATACAGAGCTGCCTCCCTCCCCGATGAACTGTTAGCCTAACAGTTCTATTTTTTCCTTTTGATATCAATATACAGCTTATGGCATCAGCGGTTGTCACACATTTGTTCTATCATACAATTAATCTAAAGTCAGATTGGTTTGATCTTAATTTTGTGTCTCGGAACAATTTTAAGAACATCTAGTTTATTTACTGCCATTATTATTATTATTTTATTATCTCGACCCAGTCATAAAGTTTTTTCCAAATTTCACAGTATTTTGATTCTTCTTTATTTTTAGGTTTTTGGGTTAATCTGTCCATTTCTGCACAGTCGTATTTTTTTAAAATCATTTCTCTTTCTGATGGTGTTTCTTCTTTTTTCCAATTTTGTGCTATTGTAATTCTAATTGCAGTAATCATGTGTTGTATTAAATAATAATAGTCTTTTTTACGTTTTTGATTTATTATGCCTAGAAGAAAGGTCTCTGGTTTTAATATCAGTTTAATTGTGGTAATTTCGAAGATCCATCTTTGGAGTTTTTTCCATGTCTTTTTTATTTGGGGACATGTCCACCATAAATGAAAGAAGGTCCCATTTTTATTTTTACACCTCCAGCAATTTGGCTTCAGGTTTGGATATATTTTTACTAGTCTGGCTGGTGCTAAATGCCATCTGTAGAACATTTTTTGGATATTTTCTTTATATGGAACAGATATGTAGGCCACTTCTTTGTTCATATTCAGGCTGATACAAGAAACAATGCTAGCTACAGAGGGCCCTTCTGGGCCCACCTTACTGGAGAGGAGGATTAGCACTCATATCATGCACCCACCTGTCCATCAAACTGACGTCATTGAAGTAGATGCAGTCAAAGACAAAAAGGCAAACATTGGCATCCTGGAAAGCAGCTTTCTGCAAAGGGATAGCAAACAAACAAACAAACAAACACAAAACCCCCATGAAATTGACTGCATGATATCATTTTGTAAGCAGCAACAACCAAGGCTATTTTCCTATTTTGGAGAAGGACAAAGTCTAAGCTAGGGGTAGATAACTTGTAGCCATCCTGTGCACCACTTGGGAGGTTATATTTTTTTGCATTTTTATAAAAATAAAGAAACAAGTTTTCTTTCTTTAAATATACCCCACCCCATGATATGAAGCTATGATGCGAAATCTGGCCTTTCCCCCCTAACTTTCAACCCATAACTCCAGGTCTAGTAATACAAGGGGAAAGGGGGGAAACCCCCTCTGTCTACTTACTCTATAGAAACAAAGAAACGTAGAAGTTTGACGGCAGAAAAAGACCTCATGGTCCATCTAGCCTGCCCTTATACTATTTTCTGTATTTTATCTTAGGGTGGATATATGTTTATCCCAGGCATGTTTAAATTCAGTTACTGTGGATTTATCTAACACGTCTGCTGGAAGTTTGTTCCAAGGATCTACTACTCTTTCAGTAAAATAATATTTTCTCATGTTGCCTTTGATCTTTCCCCCAACTAACTTCAGATTGTATCCCCTTGTTGTTGTGTTCACTTTCCTATTAAAAACACTTCCCTCCTGGACCTTATTTAACCCTTTAACATATTTAAATGTTTCGATCATGTCCCCCCATTTCCTTCTGTCCTCCAGACTATACAGATTGAGTTCATTAAGTCTTTCCTGATACCTTTTATGCTTAAGACCTTCCACCATTCTTGTAGCCCGTCTTTGGACCCGTTCAATTTTGTCAATATCTTTTTGTAGGTGAGGTCTCCAGAACTGAACACAGTATTCCAAATGTGGTCTCACCAGCACTCTATATAGCGGGATCATAATCTCCCTCTTCCTGCTTGTTATACCTCTAGCTATGCAGCCAAGCATCCTACTTGCTTTCCCTACCGCCTGACTGCACTGTTCACCCATTTTGAGACTGTCAGAAATCACTACCCCTAAATCCTTTTCTTCTGAAGTTTTTGCTAACACAGAACTGCCAATACAATACTCAGATTGAGGATTCCCTTTTCCCCAAGTGCATTATTTTACATTTGGAAACATTAAACTGCAGTTTCCATTGCTTTGACCATTTATCTAGTAAAGCTAAATCATTTGTCTATGCAATGTCTTCTAGCATAAATCTATAGTCTTTGCTAATTTGGGATGACAATTCTTGGATGAGAAAGCTGGGCTCCATTCCTCCCCAAGGGCTGTTACCTTTTCATTATTGCATTCTTTCTATTAAATACAGGCTGTTCACTCCCTGCTCTATAAAAGAAGTCTGCTATAAATTATAACAATGGTTCTCAACCTGTGGAGCTGTGGGGAGGCTGCACTGTGGTCACAAGGTGTCCTCAAGGGTTGAAGGAATATTATGATTTAAATTTAGAGTTAAGTCCCGGTGATCTGTGGCCATGGTACATGGCCACATAAGGCATTTTAAAGGGGGTCTATGGTGAAAAAAAGGTTGAGAACCACTGAATTACACCATCTCTTTGGCGATGGGAGAGACCATCTTCCGGTGTACCTTATGCACTCCCAGCGTCCCAAAAGGCAGAGGCTTCCCTATCTTGGTGTCGATCAGAAGAACTTCAGCATCCAAGATCATAGAGTGTCCTCCTGGAAAGGCCTTAGGGATGAAGTCTTTGAAATGAGCCACCTGATGAAATGCAAGCAAGCAAATACGTTCTGTGAATTTTTCAGCCTCTGCTGGCCCAAGAACTATCAACTGGTGTTTAAAAACAGACAGAAAAGATTTGACTTGCCCAGTGTTTATTTTATTTATGTATTTTATTTATTGGATTTGTATGCCGCCCCTCTCGCAGACTCAGGGCGGCTAACAACAGTGATAAAAAACAGCATGTAACAATCCAATACTACACAACTAAAAAAACCCTTATTATAAAACCAAACATACATACATACATACCATGAGTAAATTGTAAGGCCTAGGGGGAAAGAATATCTCAGTTCCCCCATGCCTGATGGCAGAGGTGGGTTTTAAGAAGCTTACGAAAGGCAAGGAGGGTGGGGGCAATTCTAATCTCTGGGGGGAGTTGATTCCAAAGGGCCAGGGCCGCCACAGAGAAGGCTCTTTCCCTGGGTCCCGCCAAATGACATTGTTTAGTTGATGGGAACTGGAGAAGACCCACTCTGTGGGACCTAACTGGTTGCTGGGATTCGTGCAGCAGAAGGCGGTCCCTGAGATAATCTGGTCCAGTGCCATGAAGGGCTTTATAGGTCATAACCAACACTTTGAATTGTGACCGGAAACTGATCGGCAACCAATGCAGACTGCAGAGTGTTGGTGTAACATGGGCATATTTGGGAAAGCCCATGACTGCTCTCGCAGCTGCATTCTGCACGATCTGAAGTTTCAAAACACTTTTCAAAGTTAGCCCCATGTAGAGAGCATTACAGTAGTCGAACCTCGAGGTGATGAGGGCATGAGTGACTCAGAGCTTAAAATGTGTGGGACGTCAACTCCCAGAAAGACTAGATCAGTGATGGCAAATCTATGGCATGGGTGCCACAGGTGGCACGTGGAGGCACCCGAGTCGTTGCCCTAGCTCAGCTCCAGCATGCATGTGAGTACCAGCCAGATGATTTTTGGTTCATACAGAGACTGTGGAAGAGCATTTTTGGCTTCCGGAGGGTCTCCGGAAGAATGGGGGAGGGCATTTTTGCCCTCTCCAGGCTTCAGGGAAACCTCTGGAACCTGGGAAGAGTGAAAAACAGGCCTATTGGTGTTGTGGTTAGCTCTGGCCCAGCTCCTGCCCCAAGGACTGTGGATGTGGGGGAGACATCCACATGCTGCAGGCCTGTTATGCTCCTGGTGGAATCTGCTGATGAAGGCTCCTCTGACCAAGAAGACATGAGTGACAGGGAGGAGAGTGTGGCAGACAGCTCAGAAGGAGATCAATTATCTCTCTCCTCCTTGGATTCAGAACAAGAGTTAATGATACAGCCACCCATGTGGAGAGCAATGCATAGGCAACAACAACTGAGAGATTATTATCAAAGAAAATGAGGCCACCTGTGGTTGGGTGGGGCTGTGGTAATTAGTGAGGCTGCTATAAAGAGCACTCTGTGGGTTTGGCCATTGTGGAGGATTATCTGATCATTGTGTTTCGTGCCTGCCTTGCTGACTTCGACCTTGGTGTGTTGCTTTTTCCCTGCTTTGAAACTAAAGCAGAGCAAAGGGTGTTTCACTTTCTGAAAGAAGAAGGACTGTTAATTGCCTCACAGCTGCAAGCTAAGTATCTCAGAACTGATAAGGGACTTGTACAAATTACCAGTTTGTTTGTAGATGAGTGGTCTTTGCTATATCAAAAGAGGGCTTAGTTTAAGTGAATTTTCATTATAAAGAACATTGTTTTGAATTTTCAAATGTGTGTGTGTCTGAAATTTGTACCTGTGAATTTTCGGGAGGATTCTACCAGAGAGCCCGACAGAACAATTGGGCCCATCAGAAGTTGGGAAACAGTGCATTACTTTCTGGGCGACCCTCGTATATTATACATATACAGTGGTCCCCCGAGTTTCGCGATCTCGATCATTGCGAAACGCTATATCGCGATTTTTCAACCCGGAAGTAAAAACACCATCTGAGCATGCGCGCCCTTTTTTCTATGGCCACGCATGCGTAGATGGCGCCGGGCAGATCAGCTGCTGGGCGGCTTCCCTGGGTCTTCCCCCTCTTGCTGGCGGGAGGGCGAGCGGCGGGCATCAGCGAGGAGTTTGCGTGGGCGGCGAGGAAACCCCAGCGCCGCTTCCCAGCTGAGTCCTGAAGCCAAACGCGGAAGTTTGCTTCAGGACTCAGCTGGGAAGCGGCGCAAGCAAACGGCGTGGGCGGGCGAAGGGCGGGCGTGCGGGCAGGCAGGCGGCGGACAAGCGGCGGGCGGACAAGCGGCGGGCGCGGCAGCAGCGAGGAGTTTGCGTGGGCGGCAGGGAAACCCCAATCTTCGGCTCCTCGCTGCTGCGGCGGAAGTAAAAACACCATCTGCGCATGCGCAGATGGTGTTTTTACTTCCGCACCGCTACTTCGCGAAAAACCGATCATCGCGAGGGGTCCTGGAACGGAACCCTCGCGATAATCGGGGGACCACTGTACAATATTAGAACTTGTTTTCCTTGACCAAACTACAAAGCATGCTGCCTCAAACAACAGTTCTGGTACTAGTGGAGTTCACTGTGGCTGAGATTAAGGTTAATCTGTTGTGGTTAGCTCTGGCCCAGCTCCTGCCCCAAGGACTGTGGATATGGGGGAGACATCCACATGCTGCAGGTGTTTTGCTCCCGGTGGAATCTGATGATGAAGGCTCTTCTGACCAAAAAGACATGAGTGACAGGGAGGAGTAGAGTGTGGCAGACAGCTCAGAAGGAGATCAATTATCTAGCTCCTCCTTGGATTCGGAACAAGAGTTAATGATACAGCCACGCATGCGTAGAGCGATGCGTAGGCAGCAACAACTGAGAGATTATTATCAAAGAAAATGAGGCCACCTGTGGTTGGGTGTGGCTGTGGTAATTAGTGAGGCTGCTATAAATAGCAGCCTGTGGGTTTGGCCATTGTGGAGGATTATCTGATCGTTGTGTGTCGTGCCTGCCTTGCTGACTTCAACCTTGGTGTGCTGATTTTCCCCCACTTTGAAACTAAACCAGAGCAAAGTGTATTTTACTTTGTGAAAGAAGAAGGACTGTGAATTGCCTCACAGCTGCAAGCTAAGTATCACAGAACTGATAAGGGACTTGTACAAATTACCAGTTTGTTTGGAGAAGAGTGCTCTTTGCTATACAAAAAGAGTGCTTCGTTTATTTGCATTTTCGGTATAAAGAACATTTTTTAGAATTTTCAAACATGTGTGTGTCTGAAATTGTATCTGTACATTTTTGGGAGGATTCTACCAGAGAGCTCGACAGAACATAATCCAACCACATGGATTTAGGCTTGATGTTCACATGAGAGCTGGGAACCCATTCTTTCCCCCAGAGGCAGCCCATCCACTCCACTAACCTTGTGAGGGAGAACAGGTTTCAGACTGCGGCTGAAATAGCAGAAATGATCTCCCTTTTTGTGCACTTGGACACGCTCTCCATCGTATTTAATTTCTGCATACATGCCGTTGGGACACTTTTTCATGGCATACTCGATCGATTTACAAGCTTCAGCCTTACAAGAGAGAGAGGGGGGGGGGGGGGCACATGTGCTGAAGCCAAAGTATATTGGATACTTAAATTCAAGTGTGGATACAAATAAATATTGAAACAACGTATAGAATTGAAACCATATTCCTGTTGGGTTTATAATGGTATATCCTGGTATGGATATTTCCCATTCATTAGAATCCTTAAACCATGTCTCAGTTATGGCAACCAGATCCAAATTATCTCTAGATATTATGGCCATTAATTCACAGAGCTTGTTGCTCAAGCTTCGAGCATTCGTGCACATTACCCGAAGAACATTATTTTCATTATTAGTTTGCCCCTTATCATCAACAACTACATCTATTTTATTTGCAGCTCCCTTTTCATAAGCTTCCAGAAACTGATTTATCCTCATTGGTCGGGGACAGAAATCACCCACATCAGTTACATCTCTGTCCCCTTTACCTAGTTTAAATGCCTGTCCAAAAAAGTTCTGAATTCCTCACCGAGCACCTGGGTACCTCTGTATGATGGATGCAAACCATCCCTCTTAAACAACTCCCTATTAGATCACCTACTGACATCATGACTTACATAGCTAAAACCTTCAGCTTTACACCACTGCCTTAACCACACATTAAACTCTGATACAAGTTGTTTTATCCTCCTGGCCACAAACCGGTAACACCTCTGAGAAAGTCACTGAATCAGTTATTTTACCCAGCTCCACACTTAGACCTTGAAAATCTCTTTTTACTACATTAACATTTCTCTGGGACAAATCATTTGTGCCAAGATGCACCACCACATCAACGTTATTACCTTTACTCACAGCCTTGACAATGTTTGTAATCCGCCTCCTGTTCCTGCTGGCAGTGGCCCCTGGGAGACACCTCAGCACCTTCACCACATCCTTACTCTATCCCAAATCAACACCTCTAACAGTCGTGTCATCCACAAGAAAATGTGTCTTCTTATTTCTTCTAACTGCACTTGATGGTTTGGTGACACTATGCACCTCACTTACAACAACTTCCCCTTTGAACATCCCCTCATTCTCCGCCTGAGGGGCCTTGCTAATATCTACAACATCCTTACTATTTAAATCCGCAAGAACATTATAGGAATTTGATACAGA
The DNA here is from genome assembly GCF_031021105.1 of Erythrolamprus reginae. NCBI lineage: Eukaryota > Metazoa > Chordata > Lepidosauria > Squamata > Dipsadidae > Erythrolamprus > Erythrolamprus reginae. The sequence continues at coordinate 400,597,853 of NC_091950.1, read as the reverse complement.
GAGACCAAAATTGCTATGTTTTTGCTCGACTGCACGTAATCTTCCTGAACCGACAGTTGTCCACACAGCCCTCCTCCTTGGGGGGCGCTGTGGAAGTGGAGGCTGCACACATGGCTGCATTACTGCATTACATTGAAGGAAAATAGTCTGACTCCCTCTTCTTTGTGGCAACCCCTGAGATATTGGAATGCTGCTATCATGTCTCTCCTAGTCCTCCTTTTCATTAAACTAGACACGTCCAGTTCCTGCAACCGTTCTTTATGTTTTAGCCTCCAGTCCCCTAATCTTTGTTGCTCTTCTCTGCACTCTTTCTAGAATCTCAACAACGTTTTTACATCGTGGAATCCAAAACTGGATGCAGTATTCCAAGTGTGGCCTTACCAAGGCATTATAAAGTGATATTAACACTACCACTTTGCGTGATCTTGATTCTATCCCTCTATGCAGCCTAGAACTGTATAGCCCCCTTCCCATGTCCCCCATTGTGCTCTCAGAAAAAAGACTATAAATAAACAAACAAATGCTTAAATTAAAGGTGTATTTTTCTAACCAACAGTTAAACCTGAATGTAAAAGGATGACACAGGCAGGCAAAGAAGTTATTCGAGAGCCTGCTGCTTCAGCTGAGAAAAACCACATCTCTGCCGACCCCGGCTGTACCTTACCAGCATGGGCTGAACCGGGGTCATCAGGGCTGCCTGGACACTAAGAATTTTCTTCATGCCTGGCTGAGATTCCTGTTGGTTCTTCAATACTCGCTCCACCACATCATGGAGGTTACGGGATGCTTTGAAAGCCTCATAAGCATTGGGGTCCAATGCATCAAGTCTGGATAGGAAAAGAGCAGGATGCATCATCATCATCACCACCATTATTATTATTATTAGGAGTGTGTGCGGGTATAGCTGGAAAAGGATTGGGGAGCCCCAAGGTCAAGTCCATCTCCACCCATGGAAGCTGAAAAGATGACCTTGGACCAGTAATTTTCTTCCTATCCTAAAGGGATCTTATTGTGGGGAGAAAAAAATAGGAAGACTTGCTATATGGGCTTAAGAGGAAGGGCAGGATTTAAACCAAAAAACAGATATACGAACTTAAAGAAAATGACTGCTTTTCGATTCAACCAGTTTGGCTTTCCGGAAAGTATGGTTACAAGGCACGTAGCCATCGCAGGGAATATTCACAGGGGAAGTTGGTATTACTATCGTGGGAAGTCAGTGGCCGAAAACAAGCAGTGTCAGTGGTCAGTAGATCATTGACTGGTGTTGTGGTGAAGGTTAGAGATGAGCATCCTCATTCCGTTTCCTTCCCAGTGCGAAGCATGTGCTGTAATACGCTACCTGAATGCTAAGGGCATGAACGCTGCTGCGATGGGTACCCAAATTTGTGCACGATGGGTGCCCAAGATTTTTCTCGCCACTGCTTGTTCTCTTCCAATGGCTTCCCGCTACACGATAGTAATACGATAGTAATATCTCAGGGACCGTAATATCTCAGAGATATTACGATAGTAATCTCAGGGACCGCCTTCTGTTGCACGAATCCCAGCGACCAGTTAGGTCCCACAGAGTGGGCTTTCTCCGGGTCCCGTCAACTAAACAATGTCGCTTGGCGGGACCCAGGAGAAGAGCCTTCCCTGTGGCGGCCCCGGCCCTCTGGAACCAACTCCCCCCCAGAGATTAGAATTACCCCCACCCTCCTTGCCTTTCGTAAGCTTCTTAAAACCCACCTCTGCCGCCAAGCATGGGGGAACTGAGATACTCTTTCCCCCTAGGCCTTTACAATTTTATGCATGTATGTTTGGTTTTATAATGAGGGTTTTTAACTGTTTTAATATTGGATTGTTATATGCTGTTTTTATTACTGTTGTTAGCCATCCTGAGTCTACGGAGAGGGGCGGCATACAAATCCAATAGATAGCTAGCTAGCTAGCTAGCTAGCTAGCTAGCTAGATAGATAAATAAAAACAAAAACAAACTTCCCCTCGAGAGCTATGTGCCTTGTAACCTTACTTTCTGCATAACCCTCATATCTTACTTTCCGGTTATTAGTGATGTTGATAAGGGCTGATGGAAAGTTTACTTCAACAGCATCTGGAGATGCTATTGGGGGGACGTTTAGTTGGAGTCACGATTTATGGTAGAGCAAACAGAATCTTTATGAGAAGGACTCCTTGAGTGACAGCCATCCCCTCAAGGCACCTCCTTTTAGTACCTTTGCCCTTTAAAGAATAATAATCACTCTTTTAATAACAAAAGCTTTGCACCATACCCAAAAGGAACATCTTTCTTCCATAGTGACTGACAATCGGAGTTCAGAGGATCTTGGAACTAATTAGTAGATCTATCTAATTATCTCATTACTAAATACCGCTAACATGTTCTGCTTTTAGATTTTTGACATTCTCCTCCACCTGATGTCAGCTTACACGTGTTTTGCGCCAGCATTCATTTTCAAGTCGTGTTTAATCAGTCGAACGATGCACTTCAGGTCATTAGCAGTGCACCTGAAAAGGAAGAGGGACAGAAATGCAAATGCATTCTTTTGCGTATATTTTTGTGTATATTTATGACATCCTCAAATATTAATTAATTAATTAGATTTCTAGTGGCCCTTCTCATCTGACTCAGGGCAGCTTACAACAGAAAAATATACTGCTCAAAAAAATAAAAATAAAGGGAATACTCCAAGAACACATCCTAGATCTGAATGAATGAAATATTCTCATTGAATACTTTGTTCTGTACAAAGTTGAATGTGCTGACAACATGTGAAATTGATTGTCAATCAGTGTTGCTTCCTAAGTGGACAGTTTGATTTCACAGAAGTTTGATTTACTTGGAGTTATGTTGTGTTGCTTAAGTTTTGCCTTTTATTTTTTTGAGCAGTGTACAAAATACAAAGCGTGTAAGAAATCTAATATTAAAAAAATTCAAAAAATTCTAAAACCCCATTTTCTTAAGAAACAATCATCCACATTCATCCAATTAAATTAACCATTCATGACATTGGCCAGTTCGCAACACTCACGGCCCCACATTCCTGCTAGCAAAGATGGGTCTTCAGGGCTTTGAGAAAGGCCGGGAGGGTGGGGGCGGTATGAATCTCTGGAGGGAGCTTGTTCCATAGCAACGGGGCCACCACAGAGAAAGCTCTTCCCCTAGGCCCCGCCAGACAACATTGCCTGACTGACGGGACTGAGAGAAGACCGACTCTGTGGGACCTGACCGGTTGCTGGGATCCATGAGGCAGAAGAGGGCAACAAGTATGATCAAGGAAATGGAGCACCTTCCTTATGAAACCAGGTTGCAATGCCTTGGTCTCTTCAGCCTTGAAAGATGGCATTTAAGGGGTGACTTGATCGAAGTGTATAAAATCATGCATGGGATAGAAAAGGTGGATGGAGAAAAATTATTTTCTCCATCACACAATGCTAGGACGAGGGGGCACTCCCAAAATCTCATAGGTAAGAAAGTGAGGACAAATCAAGGGAAATATTTCTTCACCCAGAGGGTCATTGGTTTATGGAATTCACTTCCAGAAGAGGTTGTGACAGCTGTCAGCCTTGATAGCTTCAAGGGAGGATTAGACAGATTCATGGATGCCAAGTGTATCGGTGATTATTGAAACGGATGTCCATGTGCCACCTCTATGTTGCTTGATGCAGGCAAGATTCCCTTGGGTACCATTTATTGGGGGTCAGGGGAAAGGGAGGGTCTTGCCTTCTCTTTCTGCTCAAGATCCCCATGGACAATTGGTGGGCCACTGTGTGACACAGAATGCTGGACTCGATGGGCTTTGGCCTGATTCAACATGGCTCTTCTTATATTCTTATGTTCAAGACCTCCATTGAAGGGAATAGGACTGCCAGGCTTTAGAACAGTGTTTCTCAACCTTGGCGGTTTGAAGATGGGTGGACTTCAACTCCCAGAATTCCCTGCTTTAGAAGCTTTAAGCAATCGCTGAGCAGACACCTGAGCAGGCCTATCAGCTCCAATCTGACTCCCAACCCAGAGGTGAAATGCTACTAGTTCAGCCTACCAGGAGTACCGGTAGCGGTGGCCGCCAGTGGTTTGGCGAAACGGGAATGGTGGCAGCACGAGGCTCCACCCACCCATCCAAACACTGCCACTTTTTTTTTAACCCCTCTGCACGTGCGCAAAGTCTCCCATGCATGCGCAGAAGATAAAAGAGTGCACGATTCTGAACCGGTAGGGGAAGTAGGTAAGTAGATTTTGCCGCTGCCCCACCGCCCACTTCAACATTCATAAATACGGGTATTTCCCTTTTCTACCTCGATGCAAGTTCTTGCAGTAGGTTCTGCTGCTCCTCTTCTTTGGAGAGTTTGGATAGCTGTGTCAGGGACTCATCTACTTCCTGGATTGTCAAAAGGCTCTTGGCAGCTGGAGGGCAAGACTTGCTTTGCTCAAAGAAGATCCGCACCGTTTCCGAAACGTCACCCTGATTGAAGACGCAAAAGGAAAGGACTACAAAGAGTGCTATTAAAGGCAGAGTAGCGTTTGGTTTGAACCTCTAATCAAACTGCAACTATAAATGGCAATAATAAATGAAATGCAATCAGGAAAGCCTTAGGAACCTTTTGACCTTAGCCCACTGCAGAGTAAACCAATTGGTAAGTTCAAACTGTGATCTGCAACCCTAGAGCACCTAAATAAATTGCCAGTAAATTGTACTTATAGATAGTCCTTGAACTTACAAATTCCTTGTATGTCCAATCACACTTGGCCAATAAAATTCTATTCTATTCTATTCCTATTTTGCCAAAAACTATGTTTTCTTCTGGTTTCTGGCAAAAATTGCCCCATTGGAAAATAATAATAATAATAATAATAATAATAATAATAATAATAATAATAATAATAATAATAAATTAGATTTGCATGCTGTCCCTCTCCGAAGACAACTACAGCATTTGTTTAATAATGGTCTCAAAAATAAGGTTGTAAACTTGGATCTGGTCAGGTGACTCACTTCTTGGACCGTCAAGACTTATGACCATAATTATTTATTATTATTTATTAGACTTGTATGCTGCCCCTCTCCGGAGACCCGGGGGGCTCAATTGTGGTGTTCAACCTCTTAAGAATAGAATAGAATAGAATAGAATTCTTTATTGGCCAAGTGTGATTGGACACACGAGGAATTTGTCTTAGTGCACATGTTCTCAGCGTGTGTGTATATATATATATATATATATATATATATATATATATATATATATATATATATATAAAGACACATTTGTCAATAATCATGTGGTACAATAATGATTGTTATAGGGGTCAAATAAGCAATGAAGAAATAATCAACAGTAATAAAAATCTTAGGATGCAAGCAACAAGTTACAGTCATATAGTCCCAAGTGGGAGGAAAAGGATGATAGGAATGATGAGAAAAAACTAGTAGAAATAGAAGTGCAGACTTAGGAAAAAGTCTGACAGTATTGAGGGAATTATTTGTTTAGTAGAGTGATGGCGTTCAGGAATTTTTTTTTCTTGTGTCTAGTTGTCTTGGTGTGCAGTGCTCTGTAGCGACATTTTGAGGGTAGGAGTTGAAACAGTTTGTGTCCAGGATGTGAGGGGTCAGTAAATATTTTCCCCGCCCTCTTTTTGACTTGTGCAGTATACAGGCCCTCAGTGGAAGGCAGGTGGGCAGCAATTGTTTTTTTCTGCAGTTAAGAGAAAGAGGCATGCTATGTAGAGGGATGCCGTCCACCCAAAATCGGTCTCCTTTTTGCTCACCTGCTCAAGGTCTCGCACCATGTCTTCCTGGCTGCAGTTAAATATCCTACTGAAGAGCTTCACGATCTGCTTGTCGTTCAAGTTGTAAACGCTTTTAATGACGCCAGGCAAGAGTAGCTTGATGGTTAGGTAGAGATCCCCTCGAAAGCCATCTGGAAGAGGCACAGGATGTTTGCAATAAGTCAGCAGAAACAGGGCTACTGTTTTTCAGACCGGCAGCTGACTTAGCCTCCACCACCTCTGCTCTAAGCTGCATTAGATGAGAAGAATAATGCTAGCCATTAGGGAGAATAGATGCCTCCCTCTCCAAGTCACTGTCTGCTAGGTGCTCTTGTGCCTTTCTTGGCATTGTGCTATTTCAGTGCTTTTATCAATGAGATCCTGCCACTCTTGCCCTAATCATAATAGAGTGGTACCTCTACCTAAGAACGCCTCTACTTAAGACCTTTTCACTACTTGACATGGTATTTTATCCTATGTGTCTGAAAGTTTTTAGAGAAATTACTAGCATGCATTTACAATGGTACCTCTACTAAAGAACACCTCTACTTAAGAACTTTTCTAAATAAGAACTGGGTGTTCAAGATCTTTTTGCCTCTTCTTAAGAACCGTTTTCTACTTAAGAACCCGAGCCCAGAAAAATTTCCCAGGAAATTTGAGAGCAGCACGAAGGCCTGGCCAGTTTCCTGCCATTCCCCCTTTGATCCCAGCCATCTTGGGCTTTTCTGAGCTGCCAAAGGAGCCTTTCGGTGGTGCTTAAGGAGGCTTTGGCAGCCCAGAGTGAACAGAGCATCTTCCTTTCTCTGGGCGCTTGGAGAGGGAATAAACCTCTGCCAGCACCCAGAGAAAAGAAATGCCCCCTTTGCTTTGGGCAGCAACTGCCCTCCTCTTCTTTCTCCTCCTCCTCCCACCCAAATTCCGAACTTTTATTTCTTTCCTAATGGGTTTGCAAGCATTATTTCATTTTACATTGATTCCTATGGGAAAAATTGCTTCTACTTACAAACTTTTCTACTTAAGAACCTGGTCACGGAACAAATTAAGTTCTTAAGTAGAGGTACTACTGAAAATAATAATAATAATAATAATAATAATAATAATAATAATAACAACACCAACAACAACAACAATAATAATTAATTAGATTTGTATGCCGCCCCTCTCCGTAGACTCGGGGCGGCTCACAACAGTAATAACACAATATATAACAAATCTAATAATTAAAAGTCACTAAAAACCCCTTATTAAAAAGAAAATATACACACAAACATACCATGCATACACTGTATAGGCCTGGGGGAGATGTCTCAGTTCCCCCATGCCTGGCGGCAGAGGTGGGTTTTAAGAAGTTTACGAAAGACAAGGAGGGTGGGGGCAATTCTAATCTCCGGGGGGAGCTGGTTCCAGAGGGCCGCTACAAAGAAGGCTGTTCCCCTGGGTCCCGCCAGACGACATTGTTTAGTCGACGGGAGCTGGAGAAGGCCAACTCTGTGGGACTTAACCGGTCGCTGGGATTTGTGTGGCAGAAGGCGGTCTCGGAGATATTCCGGCCCAATGCCATGAAGGGCTTTATACATACACGCAATAAATTGGTATTAAATTATAATAAACATGTTCACTCCAGATTTGTTTCTACCCAGACCCACTAGTAAAAACAAAGAGAAAGAAATTGTACCTCCACTGGTTCCCTTCTGTAAGAAGTTCTGAATTATCTGAGTTTTTACATTATAACTGGATTCGTCAGCCACCATTACACACAGCTTTCTGAATTCCCGCAGCAAACAGTCTTTGTGTTTTGGATCACACTTCTCGGTGGACAAGCTGGGCTTGTGAGAAGAGCCAGAGCTGGCGGTTTCTTCAGAAGTGCCCGACTTTGCTGAAAAGACAAAGAGTTTGAGGGCAAACAGAGATGTCCAAATTTTATTCATGTACCGTTTCCATATGTTGATTTTATACTTGTTGGTAAACACAAGGCAGCAAACATATCTGATTTTCTTCCTCTTATTTTCCCCACAATATTTCCCACAATTTCTTCCTCTTATTTTTCCCACCTGTCAGGTGGGTTAGCTGGAGAGAAATCAACTCACTCCAAATGACTCGGTTGGGTTTCATACTTAACAAAAGTCTATAATTCAGTGTCTCCTGATTTCTAGGCAAACAGCTTAAATGCTGCACTCAACTAGCTCTCTTAATGCTTGTAAGATGACACTCATCTTATAAAATTATTGCTGTCATTTTTGGTGTATAAGGCACCCCTCCACCCCCCAAGAGGGCGAAAACTTGGATGCCTCTTATACACTGAATGTAGCACCACCCAGCTTCCTCACCCTTTGGCTTCTGCCTCCCAGCAATTTGCCTCCTTGCAGCAAACAGAACAGAGCCTGATTAGCACAAGCAACTGATTATCAGCTTCCCGATCCTCAGCGGATTCAGGCTGTATGTGCTAACATTGAAACTGAAACTGCAAGGAGGCAAATTGCTGGGAGGTAGAGGCAGATTTCCATTTTCTTGTACTAATCAAGTCGCGCTGAAACTGGCTGTTTGCTGCAAGGAGGTAAGTCAAAGTCTATAAATGTCTATAGAATGTTCAAATTATTAGACTTATTTTTTAAAGACTGATTTAAGATTTATTTGTGTGTGAACACTACTAAGCCAGTTTATTTGCAGTGGTTAATTGATTAAATATAGGTTTGAACAAACTGTGTGGATGCTACGTTTTCTCTGGTCCGTAACTGGGGCAGAACACATGCATCTGAATTTCAATTAGATATCATTTCTAGTTAGCATTAATTGAAATTTGAAACAGTTGTGCTTCATCTATTTCCTTCTTCAGAAATTAAAAATTGTTAATAGGTTGCTGAACCTAGCATAAGCTTATTATTATTATTTTTGGCTTCCACTGCTACCTTAAGTCAAAATGAAATGTCAGCAATATGCTGCAAGAAAGCAAAAGTTCTCACCAACCTGCAAAACCTGAAAATTTCCTTGGAGAAGGATTTGAAGAAACCAGAGGTATTTTCTTGGGTGATGTTATTTGTCCACTAGGAGAAATCTTTGCCTGGATAACAGCTTTTTTCTTTGGAGTACTTGCAGGTTTGGAAGAAAGATCTGTGAACAGAAAGGGGATTTACTCTTTATTATGTCTCCTGAAAAATACAGACAGTTGAAAAGTTCTAATACTTGCCCAATTCTTTTTTTCAAGGCTAAAGATGCTCTTTTATCAGACAGTTTTCAACCTTCTGTTAATTCTTATTGCCCTTTTCCAAACCTGTCCTAGTGCGTAGTTTAACAGAATCAGTAACTACAATTTGACTCTTAACACTCTCAAAATGTTCAGAATTTATTCTACATCTCCACTGAGATCATGCAAGTAGATACTCAGGAAATTTCACTTTATTTATTTACAGCCTTTATTTATTTACAGCCTTCAATATGTTTAGTCTTAGGGCATAAATAAAAGTCTACACAGTAAGGTTGTCAAACCCTTCGCCCGGATGGATTATGCTGGCCATGCCCACCTGCAGTTTAGCAAAAGGGGAAAAAATTGTGATAGGTCACATGATGACAATGTGACGCCGCAGTGTTGACACCTCTGGTCTACATTACTACAAGATAAATTTGAGACAAATTTGTTACTTAGCAGCAAGTATCTATTGGCAAAGTAATAGAAGATCAGTTCATATTTTTGGAATCAAACTTTGGGATGCTGTTACACTAACTGAATGTAAATATACACCAACTTAACAAAACATTTGCTAGGTGGACAAGAATGGTGATCACAATTACACTTCCTCATTTAATTTGTTGAAATACACTGCTCAAAAAAATAAAGGGAACGCTCAAAGAACACATCCTAGATCTGAATGAATGAAATATTCTCATTGAATACTTTGTTCTGTAGAAAGTTGAATGTGCTGACAACATGTGAAATTGATTGTCAATCAGCGTTGCTTCCTAAGAGAACAGTTTGATTTCACAGAAGTTTGATTTACTTGGAGTTATGTTGTGTCCTTTGAGTGTTCCCTTTATTTTTTTGAGCAATATCTTTATATGCTATCCTTTGGCAAAACTGTTTTACAATAGTGTGTATTTATTTTTTTAAAAACTCCAAACATATATCTGCCTCTCAATAACTTTTCAGTAATTTATCCTAACCCTAGTTGTTGTTGTTGTTGTTATTATCCCTTCTCCGTATCATTTAACTATCTTGCCTTATAATCTTGCTTCGACAGAGGGAGAATTAGATTTGGTGTAAACAATGTCCTAGAAATGTTGTGAGAGCAACACAATGTTCCAAACAATAGCTATCTTCCATATAACTACTATACTACTCTTGTGTCTGTAACCTTTAACTGGGCAAAACAGGGCATCCTAGAACAAAACGTTTTCAACCAAGGTACTTCAAATGGGCTAACTTACAAAATGCATCTAACATCTGGGATCTGTGAGTCCTGGGGAATTGCAATTCAGCAAATTTTCCAAAATTCTCAATGACAAAAAATTTAATATAAAACTTTTTGTAATATAAAATGTTGTAACCATTTTCTGTGGGGAACTGATGTTTGACTGTGGTATACAGTACAATATAGGCTACTTTCAAGGCAAATCACTGAATATCCCTGAATTTTTAAGAACTTTTCTAGCACAATAGATTCAGGGATATCCAACCTTGGCAAAATTAAGACTTGTAGACTTCAACTTCCTATGCTGGCTGAGGAATTCTGGAAATCAAAGTCCACAAGTCATAAAGTTGCCAAGATTGGAGACTATTCCATTAGAAAAACACCCTGAAGAATCTGAAAAGGAAATCTTTTTCAAACAATGATCCAATAGGTTGTTTAGTAATTTACACAAATGTCACCAACTCTCCATTGGCAGTACCTTGTCACTCTTTGATCTCAAAAATAAATGCATAATAAAGAGACCAGATCTAAGTAGTATTTGCTTGGGAAACCAATAGAAAATTCCAGACTTTTTCTAGACCTGAAAGTAAAACAACAACAACAACAACAAAATGAAAGCAATAAAAAGTCACTTCTACATTATTATTAAAAGAAAACCCCAAACCAATATGGAATTTCATTTAACCATCAGGAAGGGATCTCAAGAGACATTATTATAATTGCAATTACTGCTGCAACCTCCATGATGCACATCTCACCTGAGATGTGCTGATTGATCATCTCTTTTTCAGCCTCCTGCAGGTCCTCCCAGCCTTCCAGGTCTGTGATGTCTTCGATCTTCTTTGTTGTGGCCCGAGCCCTTTCCAGTTTCTCAAATATGCACTTGACGTGATACCACTCCTTCATGTCCCCGCCGGATTCAGTGAAGGGATTGGGCACCACTTTCCCAATGCGCACCATCCCTTTGAGAATCTTCTCTTTGCACTTTTTGCAGCCGGCGGTGCCTCGCTTGGCGTAGTCCACACAGAACCGTTGTTCCGCCATCTCAGAGGCAGCGCAGAAGGATGTCAGATGGTCAACATGCAAAACTGCTGGGAGGGGAAAGCTGGAGAGGCCAGATTGGTGGTACCGGAGGCCAGTCAAAGGCAAGGCGCCCTTATTGAGGAAGCTGAGAACACAAAAAGTATGATGGGAAGGTGTCTTCTTTGGCAGCCAGGCTGGTTTTTCACTTCTGCTAAGGCTCTGGGCTGCTTTCCGAAAAGCTCTTAGAGAAAGAAGCATGTAATTCCCTTTGTTGAATTCTGATGCTGTGAAAAAAAGAAATTATTATTAAATGCTTTGCCACCAAGTCAGCCAAATGTTTACAGGTAGATCAGATGTGGCGTTTTATCCATTCATCAATTCCTTCTCAAGGACCACAAGGGATAAAAGGGATTTAACTGAATTTAAACATGCCTGGGATAAATATATATCCATCCTAAGATAAAATACAGGAAAGGGCAGAAAGGGCATCGGACCAGGGTATCTCCGGGACCACCTTCTGCCGCACGAATCCCAGCGACTGGTTAGGTCCCACAGAGTTGGCCTTCTCCGGGTCCCGTCGACTAAACAATGTCGTCTGGCGGGACCCAGGGGAAGAGCCTTCTCTGTGGTGGTTCCGACCCTCTGGAACCAGCTCCCCCCAGAGATCAGGATTGCCCCCACCCTCCTTGCCTTTCGTAAACTTCTTAAAACCCACCTCTGCCGTCAGGCATGGGGGAATTGAAACATCTCCCCCTTGCCCATGTAGTTTTTGTGTATGATTCGATAGTGTTTTGTTTTTTATATATTGGGCTTTCTTTTTTGGACTTTTTAATTTAAAACTGTAATCTAGATTTTTAAATATTAGATTTGTTACTATGTACTGTTCTTCACCATTGTTGTGAGCCGCCCTGAGTCTGCGGAGAGGGGCGGCATATAAATCCAATAAATCTAATCTAATCTAATCTCGATGGACCATGAGGTCTTTTTCTGCTGTCAATCTTCAATGTTTCTATGATAGTGAATTGTTATTTGAATCACACTGGTCAACACAAAAAAAATCACCAGTAAAGGGAATACGTCTGTTTTATAGAGTTTGATGTGCTGATTCCGAAAATATGCTTATTTTTTCTCTATCACAGAAAGTTTCTGTTATAGAAGCATTTTTGTTATTACATTATTTCTACATTTTCAAAGTTTGTGGTAATTACTGTTTTCTTAATGTCGCCAGTATATTTCCTATTTATAATAATGATGCTGATCTATGGTGCTACAGAAGAACTATATACATTTTTGAAATCAGAACAAAAAGATGATTCAGAAAAGTACAAGGTCAACTGCGATGATTACCAAAAATATTCTTTTGTAGACCTGGGTTATTATTAACTATGGTTATTATTGTAAACCGCCCAGAGTCCAATTGGAGTTGGGCGGCATATAAATTCTACAAATACAAATAAAAATAAATAAAATTTCAAATATTTGGCAACCGGTTCACTGGTTCATATTTATAATGATTGCAGCATCCTCTCTCTCTCTCTCTCTCTGTGTTTGTCACATGATGCACTTTTGCGACCTTCTGACAATGGGGAAGTCAGATTCACTTAACCACCAGATTGCCAGCTTATCCAGCGCAGTGATTGACTTAACAACTGGGTCAAGAATGGACGTAAAACGGGACAAAGCTCACAACTAACGTCTTGCTCAGCAGCAGAAATCTGGGGCTCGATTGTGATCGCAAGTCGAGGACTACTTTTATTGGCAATATTTAAAATATTTAAAAACATTTTTAAAATGTTTAGCTTTTTAAGATAATTTTTAAATTAATTATTTCTATTAATTGGGGCTTAAGTATTAAGGGGGCTTCGCAGACCATCTTCGCGCGCCCATCACCCATTTTTCCTCCTGATCCCCCCTCCAGCACTCTAGAGCTGGGCAATCGAAGCTCCCTGGGAGAAGACAAAAAAAGGAAAGGGGAGACGAGGGAGAAAGACAGCCGCCTTACCCGAAGAGAGGCAGACAGCACACACGAGGACAAAAGCCGCTTGCCTTCCTCAATTTCTTCCGCGCTCGTTCCTCCCAGCTGCACTTTCCCTTCTCACGCGGCCTGCGGCCTGAAAGGACAAGGAAGGGGCGGAGTAAAGGGTTAAGAGGCGTGTCTAAACCAGACGCCGCGCCTCCCTCCGAAAGCGTGTGGGGGGGGGAACGTAGCCACGCCCCGTCGTGTTTTGTCTTTCCCCGCCCACCTTTTTCTTTGCACCATTCAGCGGAGATGGCGGTGGCCTCTTTCGAGCCAGGCCACGCCTTCTGCGTGCGAACAAAAGGCAGGGGATGCTCGGCGGTGTAACGTCACCACACTCTTCTCGCGCGTCTGCTGAGGGATCTTAAGACTGTTGTCTTCTTATTTCAGGGGTATCCAATCTTGGCAAACCTTAAGGCTTGTGGACTTCAACTCCCAGAATTCGCTTCGCTGGCTGCGGAATTCTGGGAGTTGAAGTCCACAGGTCTTAAAATTTGCCACGGTTGGAGACCCCTGATCTATTTAGTAAACTGTAGTTAAGCAAGTCGTAGATTAGAGTAATATGTAAAATTAGCCAGTTTATTCAGTTCTGCTTTTTGGTAAGTATGTTTAGGAATGTATACATGTACCGTCCCTGTCCTACTGTTCTATGCACCAAGCATATGCACCAAGACCAATTCCTTTTGTGTCCAATCACACTTGGCCAATGAAAAATTCTATTCTATTAACTTGTTAAATACGAAGTTTTGTTTTCAGCTGTGTTTCAGTCCATGCAAAGAACTATTCTTAAAACAAGAATAAAGACACCCATTTACACGTATTGGAGAATGCATCATTTCTTTGCACTTAAGAGTCAATTTTTGACAGGAAATGAAGAAAGATATGAGGAAGTTTTTTTTCATCTGTATCTCACCAGCCATGTTATTAATGGAATGAATCTCTGGCAATAAAAATGTCCTCTCTCCAAGAAATTGGGAAAAAGTTTAAAAATGTAAATATAATGAACACCTGTTAGCATTCACGAATAACTAACTGAATATTTGCAGTCAAGACCATTACAGTATTGGGGGTAACAAGCTTATCCTGTAACAAGTTAATCCTGTAACAATTTCCAAGGAGAGGAGAGCATGTTGAAGAGACATTCAAAGAGTTCATGCTCAGTCACAGATAGAAATGACGCATATTTTGGAATAAAGCCCTGGTATAAATAATAGCCCTGATATAATTTAATAATAAATATTTCTTGAGGTTCGGCAGCAGCTTGGTGAGAAAAGCTGCATGTTTACATTTTTGACATGTGCACATATGCACAACACCTTAACATGTGTTGTGAGTTTTAAATTATCTTAAATAAATAAATATATTAAAAGAGGATGCACTATCATAATTATGCCCCACCCACCCACATGTACACTATGTTAATGAAGAACATTGCTTTTGTGAGTTACAGGTAGTCCTTAACTATTTGTTTAATGACCATTCAAAGTTACTGTGCTGTCCCCAGAGACAGAGATAGTTGGACTGAATTTAGGCATGTCTCTTTAAGATATTGCATTTGGGAAATGTAGGGAAATTGTACTCTGGGTAATGTAGTTCTACATGTGACCACATTTGTGTATTCCTATTGGCTGACTCAGGTTGAAGGGTAATTGGAGAGAACATTCCAGAGGGTCTTTGTCTTCACCCACTAAGCCAGCCAGCATGTAGATGCTACACCTAGAGCCTGGGTCAATTCAACCTCTTTTTACCTGCACAATGGGAAAGATTATACTGCAGAAGAATCGCATCATAACTGTGAGTTATTGTGAGAATTCCTGTAATAAAATGATCTGTGATACTTTATTGTGCTGATTTATCTGACTGGGAAAAGTTGAACTTGTACCAGAACAGTTACACTTAACAACTTACCATCCCCATGGTCACATGGTCAAAATTCAGGTGCTTGGCAATTGGCATGTATTTATGACAATTGCACTGTCCCAGGTCATGTGATCACCATTTGGTCAACTTTCCAGCCAGCTTCTGAAAAGCAAAGTCAGTGGGAGAAGTCAACTTAACGATCCCATGATTCACTTAACAACTGCAGTGATTTGCTTCACAATTGTGGCAAAAAGGTCATAAAATGGGGCAAACCGTCACTGTGCATGCATGTTTTACCTTTATATACAAATATCAATAAGGTATCTTTAGTGCTATTCTGGGGGTAAAAGCAGAATTTTGGGAACAAAAAAAAACCTTTTCCAATTCCTCTTTAGATTTTTAAGTCACAGCCTCTCAGAATATTTTGAATACAGATAATTCTGAATTTACAACTGGTGGCTTAAGCAACTATTTCAAGTTATAACGGCCCCCTGAGGGTATTTATATCCAAATTCTGATGACTGACAACCCCCCACAGTCATGTGACCACATGTGGAGATATGGATCTATAATATCATTGATCAATCATCATTAAGTTCTTACCATTTTAACATTTTCTTATAGTATTAAGTTTATTGTCTTACTGCAGTTACACGCTCCAGGGATTGACTAGCAGTATATTACAAATGCAAATGAAGGTGGTTTTAATTCAACCAGATGCTGGTTGTAGAGATAACGTGAGGGAATGATTCAATTATGGATTAATAATGTTAAATGAAATGGTCTCTTATGGTAGACAGCTGTTGATTACTGACAATCACATCTCAGTAATGGAGGATGTCAAACGAGCTAGCACAAGCTGTGAGCTTTGAAAATCAGATAGTTCCAAGGCTCAATTAGTTACCTGAACATTCAAATGGCAGTGAAATGAGTGGTTACAGCTATTAGCATGAATAGTGCAAACTGTTAGGCAGCATAGGTCATGGCTGGAGGATCCTGGGAGTCTTAAGTACGCATATTAAAATTGCTAATGTTGAGAAATGATGTAATGAATGTTGAGGACATGTGTGAGTCAGGCTACATTTCTGAACTGCAGTAACGCAGACTTTTACTTTGGCTTAGAAATCTAGGCTTTAATATTCCAAAGCTAGAAGCTAGAATATCCCCTAATCAATTGTGTGATCTTGGAACATCCAATATTTGAATCCCCATTATCACCTGGATACAGATTGCTGAACTTAAATTCCTCATTTTTATAAGCTTTGTTTCTCTTCTGCGCTAATGGGTCTTTTCGTTTAACTGTCAATAGCAGTGTTTCTTTTGCTGCCTCCATGATCTCAGTGGCAAAGGAATTTTGAAGTGCTTTTAGCTCCATTATAATGAAAAATTATACATGCTAAAATGCAAAATTCCGCTCTTGTACCTTGGGGATTTTCACAGCACAAGCATGGGAAGATTTTTTTCATAGCTGAAGACAAAGAGGCTACATTTATATGTCTGGCCATCGTACTTTCAATCTATAATTTCCTAATAGTGAAATATGTTAGTTATTAACTGCAAAGTTTCAATCTATGTATTTTAGCTCGTGATACAGAAAACCCTCTTTCAAACTGAATCTGAGTCTTGATGGCTCCATGGATGCACCTAGGCTGACAACAATATAGAAATATTTCACCATTGTCTTTTGTAAGATTCCCCCCCCCAACTTCCCAGTCTAGTCTACAGTCTTTGAATCTCCCATGTCAGTTGGATTCAATAAAATAGAATAGAAAAGAATAGAATAGAATAATTTATTGGCCAAGTGTGATTTGACATGCAAAGAATTTATCTTTGGTGCATATGCTCTCGGTGTACATATCTCCGGGACAGCCTTCTGCTGCACGAATCCCAGCAACCAGTTAGGTCTCACAGAGTGGGTCTTCTCCGGGTCCCGTCAACTAAACAATGTCGCTTGGTGGGACCCAGAGGAAGAGCCTTCTCTGTGGTGGCCCCGACCCTCTGGAACCAACTCCCCCCAGAGATTAGAATTGCTCCCACCCTCCTTGCCTTTCGTAAGCTTCTTAAAACCCACCTCTGCCGCCAGGCATGGGGGAATTGAGATACTCTTTCCCCCTAGGCCTTTACAATTTTATGCATGGTATGTCTGTATGTATGTTTGGTTTTACAATAGGGGTTTTTAACTGTTTATGTTGGATTGTCATATGCTGTTTACTACTGTTGTTGGCCGCCCCGAGTTTGCGGAGAGGGGCGGCATACAAATCCAATCCAATCCAATCAAAACAAAAGAAAAGATACATTTCTCAAGAATCATGAGGTAAAACACTTAATGATTGTCATAAGGGTCAAATAAGCAATCAGGAAAAAATCAATATTAATAAAAATCTTAAGGATACAAGTAACAAGTTGCAGTCATACAGTCATAAGTGGGAGGAGATGAGTGATAGGAACGAGGAGAAAAAAAATAGTAGTAACAGTAGCGCAGACTTAATAAATAGTTTGACAGTGTTGAGGGAATTATTTGTTTAGCAGAGTGATGGTGTTTGGGAAAAAAAACCTGTTCTTGTGTCTAGTTGTCTTGGTCCTGCAGTGCTATACAGTGGAACCCCGACATAAGAGCTGCTCTACTTAAGAGCAACTCGAGATAAGAGCTGGGAGGGGAGAGATATTTTTGTTCTACTTACAAGCCCAAATTCGAGATACAAGCGCCAAGGAACTGTCTCCTGAAGCCAAACGCTAACTTCTGCGTTCGGCTTCAGGAGACAGCTGCGAAGCGGCGCGCGTGTTTTAAAAGGTTGCAGCCGGCCTGGGGGGGTCGGGGGGGTGCTTGCAGCTTTCTTTCTTGCTCTTTTTCTTTCTCTCTTTTACCTTCCCTTCCTCTATTTCTTCTTTTCTTTCTCCTTCCCACCTTCTTCCCTCCCTCCCTCCCTTCACTCATTCCTCTCTTACTCTCCCCTTTCATAAGTTTCCTTGCTTCCTTCCTCTGTTCCTGTCCCTTCCCTCTTTCTTTCTTTCTTTCTTTCTTTCTTTCTTTCTTTCTTTCTTTCTTGCTCTTTTTCTTTCTCTCTTTTACCTTCCCTTCCTCTATTTCTTCTTTTATTTCTCCTTCCCACCTTCTTCCCTCCCTCCCTCCCTTCACTCATTCCTCTCTTACTCTCCCCTTTCATAAGTTTCCTTGCTTCCTTCCTCTGTTCCTGTCCCTTCCCTCTTTCCTTCCTTCCTTCCCACCCTCCATCCATTCATTCACCCATTCCTCTCTTGATCGCTTAAAGCCGGTCCCTGGTGCAAAAAGGGTTGGGGACCTCTGTCCTACAGGATTGGGTGGCAGAGAAGTTGAACATATGTAAATTTAAAAGTTTAAGAAAGTTTACAAGTTAAGTGAAAGAAACTTCATTATTCATTTATATGTACATGTACATTTCTTCATTAAAAACATGTCTTTCTGCATAATTTAGACTAACTTTGTGAGTTTTTTGAGGGCTGGAACCAATTAAAATTATTTACATTAATTCCTATGGGGAAAAGTCGTTCGAGATAAGAGCTGCTCGACTTAAGAGCCCAGGTCCGGAACGAATTAAACTCGTATCTCGAGGTACCACTGTACAGCGTCATTTGAGGGTAGGAGTTGAAACAGTTTATGTCCAGGATGTGAGGGGTCAGTAAATATTTTCACTGCCCTCTTTTTGACTTGTGCAAAACTATGGTTTTTGAGAACACTTAGGTTTCTAGGTGCTGCTATCTAATTTTTTTTTTAAAACAGTGAATGAATGGGTTGTTTGTGTATGATATCAACTTTTACTATTGCTTCTAATGCACAACTCTGGATATCAATTTAAAACAAAATTCCAACGGTTTTGTACCAGGAGGAAAAGCACCTCAATCAAACCTGCTGGTGGATATTCCAGATCTCTCTAATCCAGTACTGATCAAAAGAACCAGGTCTTCAGCACTTCAAGAGACGTAGGGTCAGGATTGTGGAGATCCTGGAAAGGTTGTTCCAGGGAGAAGGTGGAGGCATAGAGAAGGCGTACCTCCTGAATCCCAGAAGGTGACTGCTTAATAGAAAGGTGTTGAAATATTGTCTCTCAGCCCCAGGAAGAAATCAATGACAAACTACAGTAGCATCTCTGGTCATGACCATAATGCGTTTCAAAATTTAGTCGCAAGCCGATTTGGTCATGACCCGAAATTAATTTTGGAAATTTGGTGCTTACGAAAAATATAGTTTGAAAGGGGAAATCAGCCACAAAATATAATAATTGTGAATATTTTGACCGGAATATGATTTGGTCATGGTCAGAAGTAATAATAATAATAATAATAATAATAATAATAATAATAATAATAATAATAATAATAATAATAATTTATTAGATTTGTATGGTGCCCCTCTCCACAGACTTCATGACCAGAGGTTCTACTGTAGCTCCAAAAATGTTGACAAAAAAGCGCAGAGTCATTGTCCCTTGCAGTCGCTGGGAGTCAAGGTTGACTTGATAGATTATAACATAGTGGGTACAGGATATACAGTGGTTCCTCTACCTACGAACGCCTCTACTTACGAACATTTCTAGATAAGAACCGGGTGTTCAAGATTTTTTTGCCTCTTCTCAAGAACCATTTTCCACTTACAAATCCAAGCCTCTGAAACTGTAACCAGAAAAGGCAGGGAGAAGCCTCCGTGGGGCCTTTAGGAATCTCCTGGGAGGAAACAGGGCCGGAAAAGGTGGGGAGAAGCCTCCATGGGGCCACTTTAGGAATCTCCTGGGAGGAAACAGGGCCTCCACACTTCCTGTGGTTTCCCCAATCGCACACATCGTTTGCTTTTACATTGATTCCTATGGGAAAAATTGCTTCTTCTTACATATTTTTCTCCTTAAGAACCTGGTCACAGAATGAATTAAGTTTGTAAGTAGAAGTACCACTGTACTCACCCATGTGAACAGAACAACAGCAAAAACAATAATGTATGGCAGAGTGGTACTTGAAATAGCAGAATGAAATACAGAAGAGATTAAATACATGCCACAACTCTGCATAACTACCGTACCTTAGTACAGGTTTGTCAAATACTCCAGGATAAATGGGGAGCAATGACCCTTTTATGACTTGTGAATTTCAATTCTCAAAATTCTTCAGCCAGCCATCACTTCCCCCTCTGCTCTAGGAGAATATGAGTGGATGTTGTTAAATTGGGCTCAGTTATCAGAAGCAAAGAGGGAGAACGAGGGAGGGGAGTAATATGAAATACTGAATTACAAGGAAAACAGACGGGAGATAAAGTATAAAAGGTACAAATTTAGGATATATGTTTATGATATATTGGAAAAATGTATAAGTGTGCAACATGTTGGTATTATGGTATACAGTATGTATGGATGTAAAGTTGGTGAAAAAAAAAATTAAAATAAAGAACCGGTATAAAAAATGTTGAATCCCACTGCTGAAGCGCACCCATACATGCACCTCACTCCTCCGCACATGCACCCTCCTTCCGCACCCTGTTTTGGCTTCCAGGTTGGTGCAGGAGGCTTTCCAGGCACAAAACCGGGTGTGGGAGTTGCCTCCATGCCCTGATTTGGCTTTCAGGTTGATGTGGGTGACAGAAATGGAGGAGAAAGTTAGGGTGCACTGGAGGGCAACCTGTGGAGATCAGGGAAGGCACGTGCAGCAGAAATGGAGGAGAAAGGTAAGGTGCACTGGGAGGGGGGAGAATCTACTGAGATTGGGTGTTGGTACATGGTACATAACCTACTTTGGGGTTACCATACAGTAAACTAACATGGTAGTCTGTGAAAGAAAAGTCTGTATCTTTAAGACATTTCACTAGTTGGCCATAAGAGGGCGCCAGCACCATTCCCTTTGGGGCAAGTTAATTTGAGATATTTTTGCTTTTGAGCTGTATTATTCTTGTTGTGTGTGGTTTGTAATCTATTTGTATTACATTATTGTATATTTGTAAATAATAATATTGTTAATACTGAGTCTTTGTCAGGCTAACCTACATTGCCTACACCATTGCAACAATTCTGCTGATTGTATGTCGAAGGTTTTGCACCGAGATATACTAACATTGGGGAAAGCCCCCCTTACATGCACAGCAGATACCCAAGGACCAGCTCTACGGCAGGAGGCACATGTGTGCATGTGCAGTGGAGCTGGGCTGGAGCAATGGCTGGTGCGCACACAGAGAAGGGCCTTCATGCCACCTATGGAACACATACCATAGGTTCGCCATCATGGTTTTATGAGCTCGGGAGATACTCTGCCAAATGAAAAATGCCTGGCGCTTCTGATATTAATTTTTAAAGACCCATCTTTCTCTTTCAAGTCATCCATTGTTATTAGTATTAAACGGTCCACCCAGAATTAGTAGAAGTAAGAAATCTCATCCGTGTAGACACATGAGAGATTTTACAAGCTATTCCAGATCTCTCTCTGCTGCCATTAAACCGACAGCTTTGCAAACTGATATTAATAATTTGGTCAATAGTTAATTGCTGTTCAGGGTAGGAGACAGAGCAGCAAGCGATGAAAAATAGCTGCTTCTTTTAAGCATTATATTATTCCGCTCAAAGATGCACACGTACAAATCCTCAGCTGAGGTAAAATGCTGAGGGAATGCCAAAGGAGCATGAAGGATTTATTTTGCGTCTAGGAAATAATTAGCATCGGAGGGAAGAACATCTCTTTCCTTTCTTGAAGCTGCTCTAGAGCAGTGTTTCCCAACCTTGGCAACTTGAAGATATCTGGACTTCAACTCCCAGAATTCCCCAGCCAGCATTTGCTGGCTGGGGAATTCTGGGAGTTGAAGTCCAAATATCTTCAAGTTGCCAAGGTTGGGAAATGCTGCTCTAGAGTCAGTGTTCCCTCTAATTTTTTTGGGGGGTGGGCGGAAAAGTATAGTGTCTGAGTGGCAGGCCCTTCGGGACTGGGCGGCACAGAAATAATAAACAAACAAACAAACAAACAAACAAAAAACCCACCCTGTTTTGCCTCAGAGAATTTCAAAATAAAATACTGTACCGTGTGTCTATAACCGTGAGCTCATAATAGGGCAACTCTATCAATATCAAAATGCCACTTAAATAGTTGAGCTAGTTTCAAACTAGATTTTGATTTTCTTTCTCTCTTCCTTACTCCCATTCTTTTTCTTTCTCTTTTCCTTCCTTCCTTCTTTCTATCTGTTTCTCTCTCTTCCTCTCTTCCTCTCTCTCTCCTTCCCTCTCACTCTTTCCCTCTCGGCTTCTGGGCAGGTTTGGAAAACTCTGAGTTGATGATGATTTTTAAGTGAGCGATTGCTCACTGCTCAGTTTAGAGGGAACTATGTCTAGAGTGGTTCTCCTGATTCAAGTCATTTCCTGGAATGCTCCAAACTAGGTTTTCCCAAGATGCGTGGACTCCCAGAATTCTCCAATCAGCATAGTTCTGGGAATTGGTCCATCTCTTAAAATTGCCAAGTTTAGGAACCCTTTCTTTAATCCACTGTGGAGATTTGCATCCAAGAATTTGTAGGATTACTGGCTTAAAAGAGCATTTACCCCTTCAATGCACACATCCTAGAATCAAGTTTTCTCCACTGCGGTACCACGTCTTTGTAACAACCACTACCTGGAAATTTGGATGATGCCAATGCCTGCCCTTCAGCAAGGCTGTTAAAATGAAGCTATTCAGAAAAACCCCTGTGGATTAAGATCACTGTCATTTGGTATGCCTGTAGTAGTAGTAGTAGTAGTAGTAGTAGTAATAGTAGTAGTAGTAATAAAAATAGAAACATAGAAACATAGATGTCTGATGGCAGAAGAAGACCTCATGATCCATCTAGTCTGCCCTTATACTATTTTCTGTATTTTATCTTAGGATGGATATATGTTTATCCCAGGCATGTTTAAATTCAGTTACTGTGGATTTACCAACCACGTCTGCTGGAAGTTTGTTCCAAGGATCTACTACTCTTTCAATAAAATAACATTTTCTCATGTTGCTTTTGATCTTTCCCCCAACTAACTTCAGATTGTGTCCCCTTGTTCTTGTGTTCACTTTCCTATTAAAAACACTTCCCTCCTGAACCTTATTTAACCCTTTGACATATTTAAATGTTTCGATCATGTCCCCCCTTTTCCTTCTGTCCTCCAGACTATACAGATTGAGTCCATGAAGTCTTTCCTGATACGTTTTATGCTTAAGACCTTCCACCATTCTTGTAGCCCGTCTTTGGACCCGTTCAATTTTGTCAATATCTTTTTGTAGGTGAGGTCTCCAGAACTGAACACAGTAATAATAGCTCACAATAATGAGCTTATTTGTTTTAGTAAAAACCATTTTAGCACTGAAAAGATTGGCTCAGATGTATCCAAATTATAATCCAAATTATATCCAAAAGATTGGCTCAGGTATATCCAAAGTATAATCAATTATGCTGGAAGTGCAAAAAAGAACAGGGCACCTTCTTCCATCAATGGTGGTTGTGCCCCGAAGTGAAAAAATATTGGATGCAACTTAGAAAGTGGGTACAAGAAATAACCAATGTAGAAATTGAATGTACACCAGAGTTTTTTCTATGAGGCATTATTAGAAATTTGTATGAGAAAAATGTTAAATATTTGATGTTACACATTATAACGCCCGCAAGAATAGCCTATGCAAAAAATATGGAAAAATCCACAGATCCCCAGCAACAAGGAGATAATTGGGAAAATTTATGAATGTGCAGAAATGCACCATTTGATTATGGAACTGAACGATCAAAAGGACTCAGATTACTATGCTACTTGGATGAATTGGTACAATTAGAATCAAAAAAGAAATGCAAATCAACAATACGTGATAGAATGTCATAAATGTAAAAACGAACAATATATTAATGTAATATAAATATATGGGTGTTAACACACCTGAAAGTATTAGAAAGTACAGTATTACATAAATATTAAAAATCAATAAAAATATTATAAAAAAGAATTTTATTATTTAATAAAAGTTCAAAGAAGAGCAACTATGATGATCAAAGGCCTGCAGATTAAAATATATGAAAAACAGTTGCAGGATTTGGGTTTAGCTAGTCCAGAGAAAAGAAGGACGGGGTGGGATAGCAGTGTTCCAGTATTGAGAGGCTGCTATGAAGAGGAGGAAAGGGTCAATTTATTTTCTAGGACATCAGAAGTCAGGACAAGAAATAGTGGATGGAAACTAGACATAAAAACAGTCCATTCCCCCAACACCATCACTCTGCTAAACAAATAATTCCCTCACCACTGTCAAACTATTCACTAAGGCTGCATTACTATTACTATTAGTCTTATGACTGTATGACTGTAACTTGTTCCTTGTATCCTTACGATTTCTATTAATATTGATTGTTTCCTGATTGTTTATTTGTACCCTTACTTATTATTGCTGGGGTGGTGCAGCAGGTAAAGTGCTGTATTGCAGGCCACTGAAGCTGACTGTAGATCTGCAGATCAGCGGTTCAAATCTCATCACCGGCTCAAGGTTGACTCAGCCTTCCATCCTTCCGAGCATAGTTCCCTCTAAGCTGAGCAGTGAGCAATCGCTCACTTAAAAATCATCATCAACTCAGAGTTTTTCAAACCTGCCCAGAAGCCGAGAGGGAAAGAGTGAGAGGGAAGGAGAGAGAGAAGAAGAGAGGAAGAGAGAGAAACAGATAGAAAAAAGAGAGGAAGGAAAAGAAAAAGAAAAAGAAAAAGAATGGGAATAAGGAAGAGAGAAAGAAAATCAAAATCTAGTTTGAAACAAGCTCAACTATTTAAATGGCATTTTGATATTGATAGAGTTGCCCTGTTATAGACACACAGTACAGTATTTTATTTTGAAATTCTCTGAGGCAAAACAGGGTGGCTTTTTTGTTTCTTTGTTTCTTTGTTTCTTTATTTGTTTATTTGTTTATTATTTCTGTGCCGCCCAGTCCTGAAGGGACTGCCGCTCAGACACTATACTTTTCCGCCCACCCCCCCAAAAAATTAGAGGGAACACTGCTTCCGAGGTGGGTAAAATGACGACGTGGATTGTGGGGGCAATATGCTGGCTCTGTTAAAAAGTGCTATTGCTAACATCTTGTAATCCGCCCTGAGTCTAAGGAGAACGGCGGCATAAATTCAATCAATCAGTCAATCAATCAATCAATCAATCAATCAGTCATTCAATCATTCAATCATTCAATCATTCAATCATTCAATCATTCAATCATTCAATCATTCAATCATTCAATCATTCAATCATTCAATCATTCAATCATTCAATCATTCAATCATTCAATCATTCAATCATTCAATCATTCAATCATTCAATCATTCAATCATTCAATCATTCAATCATTCAATCATTCAATCAATCATTCAATCATTCAATCATTCAATCATTCAATCATTCAATCATTCAATCATTCAATCAATCAATCAATCAATCAATCAATCAATCAATCAATCAATCAATCAATCAATCAATCAATCAATCAAAACCTATGACCAGTGAAGGGCTACCAAAATTTTTACTACCAGACTGTGGGCGTGGCTTATGCAGGACTCTCTGCATTTTCTTTCAACATCTTTCAGTGCAAATTGGGTGCTCTGGGGTGGAGCTCCATTTTTGTTATCCTACTGCGTCCCTCCCCACATCCGGGCAGTAGCCCACCCCCGCCTATGACAATCATTATGTGTTGTACCTTATGATTCTTGACAAATGTATATTTTCTTTTATATACACTGAGAGCATATGCACCAAAGAAAAAAATCCTTGTGTGTCCACTTGGTCAATAAAAGAATTCTATTCTATCTATCTAATCAAGGAGAGAAGGAACCTGGAATTAAGGAAAGACTTCCTAACAATGAGCTGCTGTGGTCTAGAGGTGGAGCTCTTGCCTTACAATCAGGAGGTTGTGAGTTCGATCCTAGGTAAAGGCAGATGTAGGATCTCCTGTTTGGGCAGGGGGTTGGACTAGATGACCTGCAAGGTCCCTTCCAACTCTGTTAGTGTTAAAATGTTACAATGAGGGCAATTCACCAGTGGAACAGCTTGCCTTCAGAAGTTGTGGGTACTTCACATCGCTGGAGGTTTTTAAGAAAAGACAGTCCCTTGTCTGAAATGACATAGGCTCCCTGGAGTAGATGATCTCCAAGATCCCTTCTAGATCTATTCTGATTCATTGATTGATTTAAATTCATTCTTTGTTGTAAATAATTCTGCAACAAATAAACTTATAAGCTATAAATGATTTTTGCTATTACTTACTGTTCTGGTTTCTGGTAGAACTTTATCTATTAAAAATAACTCTTACTAAATGCAGTATTTCATAAACAAAGAAACTCAATTTTTATTCTCTTCACTTCTGTATTCAAAATGCAGTTCAGACTAGCACATTCCTTTTATCCCGTTATCTCTCTTAATTACATTCCACATACATTCCTCCCAGCCTCTGCCGTCTCACAGCATGATTCAAAAGCAGCAGGAACGAAAATAACACAGAATGAACTTGCTCGCTCTTGAGCTGGACAGAAACACATTTCAGTTTAGCACTACAACATTGAAACTCTACCCTTCTTCCCCACTGGCCTCCTGATGTGCCAAATACATCACTCCAGTATTTAACCCATTCCTCGCCTTAATATCTTTTTCCGAACACCTGTTCCTTGCGTTTTTGGGCCCTTCTCAATTGAGGATTGACCCAGTGAATGTCTGTTTCTTCCTCACTAGATTCTGGACTCATAGCCACATCCTGTGGCTGGCCTCCCACCTGTTCTAATACCTGTAACCCAGGGCCTACCACTAATTCATAAACACTATCTGTATCAGAGTCCTCAAGCTCTTCATCATCCTCCAACTGACCAGGAGTATGTACAACACTTACTACTACAGGCATCCAGGGGTGGGCTGCTAACCGGAATGCTAAATTGGGCTCACCGCCGCGGTTCATGAGTGCTTGCGGGGCCAGCGCAATTTTGCTTCTGCACCTGTGGAGATAGCAAAATCGTGCACGGAGCCGCAGATGCGCCTGTGTTTCAATGAGGGTTTTTTCCTTCTGCGCATGCCAAAACACGGACGCACCTGCGGCTCCGTGCACAATTTTGCTACCTCCACAGGTGCAGAAGCAAAATTGAGCTGGCCCTGCAAGCACTCATGAACCACGGCGGTGAGCCCAATTTAGCGTTCTGGCTAGCAGCCCACCCCGGCAGGCATCTCAAATGACAATGATCTTACATTTTTAAGTTGTAAACTGTCACAAACCCTCTGAAGTGTGGTTAGACAGAATTATAACAAGTAAACTACTCACTAAATGCTTTTAGTGAAGGCACTCAGGTGCTGGGCTAAGAAATAGAAGACTATGAGTTCTAGTTCAGATATGAAAGTCAGTTGCATGATGTTCAGTCGAGTCTCTGGTAGAATCCTCCCGAAAATGCACAGATACAATTTCAGACACACACACGTTTGAAAATTCAAAACAATGTTCTTTATTCCGAAAATTCAAATAAACAAAACACTCTTTTTGTACATAGCAAAGATCACTTGTCTCCAAACAAACTGGTAATTTGTACAAGTCCCTTATCAGTTCTGTGATACTTAGCTTGCGGCTGTGAGGCAATTCACAGTCCTTCTTCTTTCACAAAGTGAAACACACTTTGCTCTGGTTTAGTTTCAAAGCGGGGGAAAAAATCAGCACACAAAGGTCAAAGTCAGCAAAGCAGGCACAAAACACAAGGATCAGATAATCCTCCACAATGGCCAAGCCCACAGGCTGCTATTTATAGCAGCCTCACTAATTACCACAGCCCTACCCAACCACAGGTGGCCTCATTTTCTTTGATAATAATCTCTCAGTTGTTGCTGCCTATGCATCGCTCTCCTCATGCGTGGCTGTATCATTAACTCTTGTTCCGAATCCAAGGAGGAGCTAGATAATTGATCTCCTTCTGAACTGTCTGCCACACTCTGTCTGCCTTCATCAGCAGATTCTACTGGGAGCAAAACAGGCCTGCAGCATGTGGATGTCTCCCCCACATCCACAGTCCTTGGGGCAGGAGCTGGGCCAGAGCTAACCACAACAGGTGATTTGGCCAGTGACTTTTTCTCAGCCCAATTCACTTCACAGGGCTATAATAGAAGTGGGAAGCATTCCATACATCACCAGAGGCTGCAAAAATTAAAGACAGAATCAAATAAATGCATTATGACTACATTCTATTGTATAGGGTGCTGGTGTAAATGCAGGCATTGTGACTCTAACAGTTCAGTGTTTGGTTGTACAGTTCACTGGTGCTTTCCTATGCTAAGCACACAAATAAAGTATTGTCACTCTTTCAACCATGGGATCAAAGCTCGACTCCTTTGTACATGGTGCATAAACATATTAAAAGTAGATGGAGCTTTGTGGTTGTGGCTGCTATTTTGACTTTTTTGATGCTCCTGCTCCAGAGAACATTAAAATAACTTTGCTGAGTTGGACCATAGAAACATAGAAGACTGACGGCAGAAAAGACCTCATGATCCATCTAGTCTGCCCTTATATTATTTTCTGTATTTTATCTTAGGATGGATATATGTTTATCCCAGGCATGTTGAAATTCAGTTACTGTGGATTTATCTACCACGTCTGCTGGAAGTTTGTTCCAAGGATCTACTACTCTTTCAGTAAAATAATATTTTCTCATGTTGCTTTTGATCTTTCCCCCCAACTAACTTCAGATTGTGTCCCCTTGTTCTTGTATTCACTTTCCTATTTAAAACACTTCCCTCCTGGACCTTATTTAACCCTCTAACATATTTAAATGTTTCGATCAAGTCCCCCCTTTTCCTTCTGTCCTCCAGTCTATACAGATTGAGTTCATTAAGTCTTTCCTGATACGTTTTATGCTTAAGACCTTCCACCATTCTTGTAGCCTGTCTTTGGACCCGTTCAATTTTGTCAATATCTTTTTGTAGGTGAGGTCTCCAGAACTGAACACAGTATTCCAAATGTGGTCTCACCAGCAATCTATATAGCGGGACCATAATCTCCATCTTCCTGCTTGTTATACCTGTAGCTATGCAGCCAAGCATCCTACTTGCTTTCCCTACCGCCTGACTGCACTGTTCACCCATTTTGAGACTGTCAGAAATCACTACCCCTAAATCCTTTTTTTCTGAAGTTTTTGCTAACACAGAACTGCCAATACAATATTCAGATTGAGGATTCCTTTTCCCCAAGTGCATTATTTTACATTTGGAAACATTAAACAGCAGTTTCCATTGCTTTGACCATTTATCTAGTAAAGCTAAATCATTTACCATATTACAGACGCCTCTAGGAATATCAACCCTATTGCACACTTTAGAGTCATCGGCAAAACGGACCAGAAGTCCATTCATTCATGCTTCCCATTTCCCATCCAGCTGTGTATTGTCACTGAAGCTAGAAATACTGTTCAAATGTTATGAATTTTATAATCCATGTTATTTTCCTTCTTTAAGAGATACTGAATATTGTATCCCAACATTCATTTATCTCCAGTAAGCCATTTTTCCTCCTGGGGGCCAAGTGCTTCCTCTGAAATGCATCTCATATGATAAGAATAGCAAGGCTTTTAAAGTTTATTTTAAGGTGCACAAATGGCTCTGTTTACTTACTTTTAGGACTGTCATAATTGTATTTTAGATGGCTGTGTATGACCTTACCACCAACCCTTCCTCTCCATAAGACTGTCTCCTATCCCAAGATGGGCCCCCCTAGATGTAAAAATGGCTAATTAAAACAAACTCAGTAGCATTTCTCCTCTTGTGGGGAATATAACTGCGTATTGTGCAGAGGTTTTTCTTATTAACAATTTCTTTTAAGCCAAGTTGAAATATAGGAAAGCTTTCAGACTATTTGTGTAAAAAAAAAAAACCCCAACAACCCCTGGTTGTGCTAGATTGCGCTGAGCTACAATGGAAGCTTTCTAATTAATTGAAGCGGCCGGGGAGATAATGGGTTTATGGAAATACAGGGTTTCTGCAGGAAGAGACTGTGAGCTACAAAAGCATTAGCCTTAATGGGATTTTCTTGCCTTTCCTTCCCACCACTTGCACTTTATTGCAGCTTGTAAATGTTTTTATTCTTCCCCAAGTCTGTTGGTGGCTGTAAAACTAAGTCTAACTCTTAAACTAAGTGTTACGAAGTGAGATTGAGGGAGCTTGGTATGTTTATAGTCCAAAGTTATATGCATATCAGGGCAAAGAACCCCAATTATACCTACCAACTGATGGGGACCAAGCTTTCTGAGACAACGCAAGAAAGGGATCTTGGGGTTTTGGTGAGCAGCTCAATGAAGATGTCAATCCAGTGCGCAGTAGTAGTAAAAAAAAAAGCAAATTCCATGCTTGGCATGATTAGGAAGTGAATCGAAAATAAGTCAGTAAGTGTTGTATTGCCTCTGTATAAATCGATGGTAAGAATACTGTGTACAGTTCTGGTCACCGCACATCAAGAAGGATATAATGGAACTGGAAAAGGTGCAAAAAAGGGCAATAAGTATAATCAAGGAAATGGAGTGCTTCCCTTATGAAACCAGGTTGCAACGCCTTGGTCTCTTCAGCCTTGGAAGATGATGTTTAAGGGGTGACTTGATCGAAGTGTATAAAATCATGCATGGGATAGAAAAGGTGGATAGAGAAAAATTCTTTTCTCTATCACACAATACTAGGATGAAGGGGGCACTCCCTAAAGCTCATAGGTAAGAAAGTGAGGACAAATCAAGGGAAATATTTCTTCACCCAGAGGGTCATTGGTTTATGGAATTCACTTCCAGAAGAGGTCGTGACAGCTGTCAGCCTGGATAGCTTCAAGGCAGGATTAGACAGATTCATGGATGCCAAGTGTATCGGTGGTTATTGAGACGGATGTCCATGTGCCACCTCTATATTTGTTGAGACAGGCAGGATTCCCTTGAATACCATTTGTTGGGGGTCAGGGGAAAGGGAGGGTTTTGCCTTCTCTTTCTGCTCAAGATCCCCATGGACAATTGGTGGGCCCCTGTGTGACACAGAATGCTGGACTCAATGGGCTTTGGCCTGATTCAGCATGGCTCTTCTTATGTTCTTATGTTTATCCTTACGAATAGATGGTTGGAGGAAATGTAATCGCCTTCTTCATGCGCACAGAGGCAAGACTTCTTCTGTAAAATGCCAGAATGGAGGAGATGGAATAATAATTCAACTCGATAGACAAACATCTTCAGGTTGATTGTCAGGAGAAACAGCCCAAGACTTAGGGAAGTTGGACCCAAAATATGATACCAATAGAAAATAATATTTGGAGTGCATGGTTCAACTCTGGGGTCTTATGCTCTCTGGTCTTGGTTGTTTGCTTGCAGATGTTTCATTACCTAACTATCGGTAGGTTATATAGTTTCTGCTATTCCATCAACACTGACAGGGCAAACTAGTTGTATATAAATACAGATTTAAACCCTACTTTCTTCCAGTGCTGATGATTTTACCTAGTGGGATAAATGAAATATCTGCAAGAAAACAACCAAGACTAGAGAAGAGTAAAGACTCTACACAGACATGATCATCTTACTGTTCGACAGAAAAATGCTCTTTATGTAAAAAAGTGATAGGCTTCTCTTCATTTGATGTGGCAAAGGAGAAGTTAAGTAATCATCTGTTGGGACAACTTGAGCTCATTCATTCATTCATTCATTCATTCATTCATTCATTCATTCATTCAATTTTTATGCCGTCCTTCTCCTTAGACTCAGGGCGGCTTACAACATGTTAGCAATAGCACTTTTTAACAGAGCCAGCATATTGCCCCCACAATTCGGGTCCTCATTTTACCCACCTCGGAAGGATGGAAGGCTGAGTCAACCTTGAGCCGGTGATGAGATTTGAACCTCTGACCTTCAGATCTAGCAGTCAGCTTTAGTGGCCTGCAGTACAACACTCTACCTGCTGCGCCACCCCGGCTCTTATTCTCTTATTCTGAGTAGGGGAATGAATTCAGAGGGCTGTTCTACTCCAACGCTAGGATTAAGCAGGTTCACCCCCTGCATCTAGAATAGAATAGAAAAATAGAGTTGGAAGGGAGCTTGGGGGGTCTTCTACTGCAACCCCCTGCCTAGGTAAGAAATCCTACACCACTTCGGACAAATGGTTATCTAATCTCTGTTTTAAAAACATCCAATGTTGAAGCATTTACAACTTCTGGAGGCAAGTTGTTCCACTGATTAATTATTCTAACTGTCAGGAAATTCCTCCTTAGTTCTAAGTTACTTCTCTTCTTGATTAGTTTCCACCCATTGCTTCTTGTTCTACCCTCAGGTGCTTTGACTTCCTCTTTTTTGTGGCAGCCCCTGAGATATTGGAGCACTTCTACCATGTTTCCCCTGGTCCTTCTTTTCATGAAACTAGCCATGCCCAGTTCCTGCAACCATTCTCCATTTTCCATTTACAAAACCAAGCCTCTGAAACTGACCGGAAAAGGCAGGGAGAAGCCTCTGTGGGGCCTCTCTAGGAATCTCCTGGGAGGAAACAGGGATGGAAAAGGCAGGGAGAAGCCTCTGTGGGGCCTCTCTAGGAATCTCCTGGGAGGAAACAGGGCCGGAAAAGGTGGGGAGAAGCCTCCCTGGGGCCTCTCTAGGAATCTCCTGGGAGGAAACAGGGATGGAAAAGGTGGGGAGAAGCCTCTGTGGGGCCTCTCTAGGAATCTCCTGGGAGGAAACAGGGATGGAAAAGGTGGGGAGAAGCCTCTGTGGGGCCTCTCTAGGAATCTCCTGGGAGGAAACAGGGATGGAAAAGGTGGGGAGAAGCCTCTGTGGGGCCTCTCTAGGAATCTCCTGGGAGGAAACAGGGCTGAAAAAGGTGGGGAGAAGCCTCTGTGGGGCCTCTCTAGGAATCTCCTGGGAGGAAACAGGGCCGGAAAAGGTGGGGAGAAGCCTCCCTGGGGCCTCTCTAGGAATCTCCTGGGAGGAAACAGGGATGGAAAAGGTGGGGAGAAGCCTCTGTGGGGTCTCTCTAAGAATCTCCTGGGAGGAAACAGGGATGGAAAAGGTGGGGAGAAGCCTCTGTGGGGTCTCTCTAGGAATCTCCTGGGAGGAAACAGGGCCGGAAAAGGTGGGGAGAAGCCTCCATGGGGCCTCTCTTGGAATCTCCTGGGAGGAAACAGGGCCTCCACCCTCCCTGTGGTTTCCCCATTCGCACACATTATTTGCTTTTACATTGATTCCTATGGGAAAAATTGCTTCTTCTTACAAACCTTTCTACTTAAGAACCTGGTCATGGAACGAATTAAGTCCATAAGTAGAGATACCATTGTATAAGGCAAAAACTATGAGCTGGATGGCACCAAGTCTTTCATTTAACCTCTTGAGCACTAGGGGTCGCTACCGTTCTATTGAAAAACTCTGAAGCTTCATCTCTTGATAACATCCTTTAATTTTTTAAAAAAATTACTCCTGCATCTTTGGTGCACATGACACCTTCATCTGCTACAACTACCTTCCAATTTACCGCAGCAGGAAGCCTTGGCTTCCGACTTTCAATTTCTGAACAAACTCCAGTCTTGAGAAATTTGGGGTTGCTGTTATTTCACCAATAATCAATATGATATTTCATAGCCAAATGTAGCATGGAATAGTCTTTAGAAACTTAGAATTGTCTTTTGATTTTGAAGGCTGCTGTGAACATTTTTTCATTTCTATATATTCCTCCAACTTTTATAAGGGCACAAAATTTTCCAGTTCTTCTAAACCTAAAGAGAAAACGGGAAAAATGTCAACATCCTCATCTTTCATTGTAGGCAACAATATTTCATTGTGCTGAAATAATGATCATAAACTAGAATTTCATGCCTCAGATTTTGCCAATTGTAAGGTTAAGATGTCCAACATTACATTCAATTTGAGCTGAAGAAATACTCCATCTTTTTCTTTTGCAATCCCTAGAAAAAATCTTCCTGGTGGATTTTTATAATTGGATGAAGGGCGATGAGAATGATGGAATAAAACACATAACATACGATGGTCTGTATGTGGAGGGTTTTGGTTTATACAGATAGAATTCTTTCGGGCCTATAACTGTATTGTACACTAGGATATTTTATGAAGAGGTCCCAGTTTTTGGAAAACAGCATCTTAGAGTACACCAGTGCTTCTTAATTATTTTCTGTTACGCCCCCCCCCCAAGAAGAAGTAAATATTTCACACCCACCCACACTCCGTTGGCACAATTGTTTGCAATATTCGGCATGTTTTTGCTGAAAAAACTCAAGTGGCTTATCAGCATGATTGGGGTGCAATGTGTTTAAGTGATGCCTTAATTTATTTGGCTTCATGCTTTCCACTGCCAACATTATTAGACACAGTTAAACATACCAATCTTTCCTCGTCTCCCTCCATAGTCACAGTGAAGCCAAGTGCTATGCATGCATCATCATATTTCCTCATTTTAGCTTTCAGGAGACTTACGTTTGTCTCATTATCTCCATCTCTCTCCTTCTTTCTTTTCATCCCTGTTAAATATTTTTCCATGGTGTTCTGTCGAGCTCTCTGGTAGAATCCTCCCAAAAATGCACAGATACAATTTCAGACACACACACGTTTGAAAATTCAAAACAATGTTCTTTATACCGAAAATGCAAATAAACAGAGCACTCTTTTTGTATAGTAAAGAGCACTCGCCTCCAAACAAATTGGTAATTTGTACAAGTCCCTTATCAGTTCTGTGATACTTAGCTTGCAGGTGTGAGGCAATTCACAGTCCTTCTTCTTTCACAAAGTGAAACACACTTTGCTCTGGGTTAGTTTCAAAGCGGGGAAAAATCAGCACACAAAGATCAAAGTCAGCAAAGCAGTCATGAAACATAACGATCAGATAATCCTCCACAATGGCCAAACCCACAGACTGCTATTTATAGCAGCCTCACTAATTACCACAGCCCCAGCCAACCACAGGTAGCCTCATTTTCTTTGATAATAATCTCTCAGTTGTTGCTGCCTATGCATCACCCTCCGCATGTGTGGCTGTATCATTAACTCTTGTTCTGAATCCAAGGAGGAGCTAGATAATTGATCTCCTTCTGAGCTGTCTGCCACACTCTCCTCCTCCCTGTCACTCATGTCTTTTTGGTCAGAGGAGCCTTCATCAGCAGATTCCACCGGGGGGGGGGGGGGCGGGCAAAACAGGCCTGCAGCATGTGGAAGTCTCCCCCACATCCACAGTCCTTGGGGCAGGAGCAGGGCCAGAGCTAACCACAACACATGGTATCTCTTAAGGGTTTGTTATCTGCACTCCTGTTCTGTTCTGTGCTGTGTGCTATTGTTCGGTGCAAAACTCCCCTGCTCCCTGCGATAAAAAAAAGCATGTTCCCCAGGGTCAAATGCCCCCCCAGCATTGCTCTGCGCCCCACCCCACTATTTGAGAGTACACTAACCATTTCACAATTTGACACTATTATAATCTTCCCTGGTCTCTTCAACATTCTTCATCTGAAAGCACAACAGTACATTTCCAGTTTTCTGCAGCTAAAGTGGCTAATGTCACAATCAGATTCCACACCAATTCTCTTGTGATACTG
Source organism: Erythrolamprus reginae (assembly GCF_031021105.1). Classification (NCBI taxonomy): domain Eukaryota; kingdom Metazoa; phylum Chordata; class Lepidosauria; order Squamata; family Dipsadidae; genus Erythrolamprus; species Erythrolamprus reginae. Next base: position 400,562,247 of record NC_091950.1, on the reverse strand, counting down.
ATAAAGCTTTCCCTTTGTAAATTCTTATAAGAAACATGTTAGACTCAAAAGGGAAAAAAAGAGATATTTTAGCACATTCCTGAAGTGTTGATTTGAATTCCTTAATAGCAGGTTTACAGCCCAATATTTCACATCTTAGACAATTTGTTTTGTTTTTTCGTTCCTTAGACAAGGAACACAGCAGGAACCTGATATGTCTAGTAGGTTAAGTAGAGGTGGGGCTCTTGCTTCACAATCAGGAGGTTGTAAGTTCAATCCTAGGTAGAGGCAGATATACGGTTTCCTGCTTGGGCTGGGGGGTTGAATCAGATAATCTGTAAGGCCCCTTTCAAATGGTGGTGCTTTTTTTTTTTTTAAATTACCACTGCAGAAAATGTCATAAAATTGGGTCAGTCATGTGATACTCACTTAATGACCTGTGTGACTTACAACCATAAATCTGGATTCAAATACAGTGTAAGTCAAAGACTACCTCTTCAATGAAAAGGTGGGAAAAGTGGATTTAATGTAATAGGATAAAACTATAGTACGTTGCCTCCGATCTGGTCTAAATGTAGTTCATAAAATAAATAAATGTAGCTCATAAAATAAATGTAGTTCATAAAGTCATATACCAAAATGTCCTTCCTTTAATGACTACTTCACCTTCAACCACAACAATACATGAGCATTTTATTTATTTATTTATTTATTGGATTTGTATGCCGCCCCTCTCCGCAGACTCGGGGCGGCTAACAACAGTGACAAAAAAAAGGCATCCAATACTAAACAACTAAAAAAAACCCCTTGTTATAAAACCAAACATACATACAAACATACCATGCGTAAATTGTAAGGCCTAGGGGGAAAGAATATCTCAGTTCCCCATGCCTGACGGCAGAGGTGGGTTTTAAGAAGCTTATGAAAGGCAAGGAGGGTGGGGGCAATTCTAATCTCTGGGGGGAGTTGGTTCCAAAGGACCTAACTGGTCGCTGGGATTCGTGCAGCAGAAGGCGGTCCCTGAGATAATCTGGTCCGGTGCCATGAAGGGCTTTATAGGTCATAATCAACACTTTGAATTGTGACCGGAAACTGATCGGCAACCAATGCAGACTGCGGAGTGTTGGTGTAACATGGGCATATTTGGGAGCACGTAATAGAATCAACCTAAATGTAATTGCTCCAAACATGACTGCAGAAAATACGACTTCAGCAACAGAGTGATCAATGCCTGGAATGCACTACCTGACTCTGTGGTTTCTTCCCCAAACCCCAAAAACTTTAACCTTAGGTTATCTACAGTCGACCTCTCTCCATTTCTAAGAGGTCTGTAAGGGGCGTGCATAAGTGCCTCCCATCCCTATTGTCCTCTTTTATCATTACTTTTTACTTATACTACTATCCCATACGTGTTTGATAAATAAATGAATAAATAAATAAACAAACAAATTTTTTTAAAAAGGTTCTTCACACTTTGCCTAGACATATCTCACAGTTTTGGAAACCCTCATTTAAAATAAAACTGAAACCATGCATTCATTGATAAGATATTCTTAAACCTGGAGGTTCCATAAGGGCTGGCCAGTGCAGCAATAAATATGAATGGTCTTTTCCTCTTTGAATATGTCTTATCTCCTTTTCACATCATTGAATCCTACTGATCACATCCCCCACCTCTATCCCAAGGCAGTGTGATTCCTGGAAATGCTTTCTCCACAATGAGGAGAAATTATGTCGCTCCATCCAGGATGCCTGACCTCCTCAACCCCTTATGGGAGCAGGCAGTTACTAGCTGAATAGCTGATGGAGGCTTTCCAAACCACTCAGGGTTACTCAAATTAATCAGCCAATGTTGACACAGTTTGTCTCAGTTATGCGACAGAGCTTATAACGCTGCTGCTGCTGTCATTTATTTATTTATTTATTTAATTTATTTATTTTGTCCAATACACAATGAGGGTTTTAGTGGGTATATATCTATATACACATAGTAAAATACATGATGAAGGTTATAGAGGAGATACTCATAGTAAAATATATCTATGAAATAATAGAAAAGAAGATATAGTAATAGAACATATCAATGAAAGAATAGAAGAAGAGATATAGGAATAGAAGAAAGGTATAGGAGATATAGGAGAGCAATAGGACATGGGACAGAAAGCACTCTAGTGCACTTGTACTCGCTCCTTACTGACCTCTTAGGAATCTGGATAGGTCAACCGTGGATAATCTAAGGGTAAAGTTTTTCCCAATGTGTAGGACAGAGCATTTGCTAGTTGAGATTTGGAGTTGCCATATGTTAGACCACTCAGAAACAGCGTCAAGGTCTTTTTGCAGAGTAGTTGTGTTATCGGTGGTGTTGAAGAGTTTTACATTGTCGGCGAAGAGGACACAGTTGCTTGTGATGTAATCGCAAAGGTCATTGATGTAGAGAATGAAGAGTGTTGGTCCCAGTACACTACCTTGGGGAATTTGTTTGTTGATATTGAATAAGGCAGGACCCACCAGCGATGGGCTCTTATGGGTAGGGTCAGATACGCAGGATGGTAGAAAAAGTTTGAATTTTTTTTCTTTTTTCCCCATCTGGGTGTGTTTTTCCTATCGCAGTAAATGAGATTGAATGTGTATAATTTTAGAAGAGCTATGTGTGCATCTATGTGTGTACGTATACTTTATATATACTGCTCAAAAAAATAAAGGGAACACTCAAATAACACATCCTAGATCTGAATGAATGAAATATTCTCATTGAATACTTTGTTCTGTACAAAGTTGAATGTGCACAACAGCATGTGAAATTGATTGTCAATCAGTGTTGCTTCCTATGTGGACAGTTTGATTTCACAGAAGTTTGGTTTACTTGGAGTTATATTGTGTTGTTTAAGTATTCCCTTTATTTCTTTTTGAGCAGTGTAATAGATAATATATATTTTTGTGTGTCTGTGAGTAATATGTATGTACACATATGGCACATATACATAGAATTTAATAGCATATTTTGGATGTTCAGTAATAGTAAATAGATAGGGAAGTTGTATCTCTTTGAGGCAAGGAGAGGCCAGGCACTCTAACCCTAATAATAATAATAATAATAATAATAATAATAATAACAACAACAACAATAATAATAATAATAATTTATTAGATTTGTACGTTGCCCCTCTCTGCAGACTCAAACTAACTCAAACCCTTGACATGAGCGATGTAAAGGTGGCCATCTTTAAGTCAATCACATGACCTTTAAGCCCCCCCCACTGGGTCAAATGGCTGGCAAGCCACCCCCACAGTGTGATAGTAAAGATTTTTGCAGCCCTTCACTGGACACACCCATGATCAAATGTCCTCAGGGAGACCACCTCTTTTCATACAATCCATGAAGATGTTTTAATTCCGGGATGGTGCAATCAAAGCTCTGTCTCTTTTTAATGCGTGATGCGTTTTATGCAGTTTAATGTTTGATCTTAATCCAAGCTAGAAATATTGGCTTTAGCAGCAATCCCCACATCATTTAGAGCAGTGTTTCTCAACCTTGGCAACTTAAAGATATCTGGACTTCAACTCCCAGAATTCCCCAGCCAGCATTCGCTGGCTGGGGAATTCTGGGAGTTGAAGTCCAAATGTCTTCAAGTTGCCCAGGTTGGGAAACACTGATTTAGAGCACATAGGTTAGTATTTATATTGGTTCTCTATTTCAGAGACGTAACAATCTAGAAAAGCCCAACATGAAAGGAAAAATGGGTGCAGAGCAAGGGTGAGTTCTAACTTACCTCACTTCCGGTTCCTTGTGACGTATGGTCGTGACTCGTGGTCTCACACTCACGCTTTGTGTGTATGTGCACGCGCTTGTGCTGTGGCAAAAAATAAAATAAAGCCGAAAACAAGATGACAACTGCAAGCACAGTGCCAGGAAATTGGTTTCTGCTGTGCATGTGCAGAAGAAAAGGAACCTGGAAAAAAATTGAAAAAATAATAAAAAGATTCCACACTTTTCCAAAAAGCCAAAAACAAGATGGCAACTATTGTGGTTGGCTCTGGACCAGTTCCTGCTCTGAGGACTATGGGTGTTGGTTTGGGAGAATCTTCACATTATTAGAGACCGGTTTTGCTGCCAACAGCGTCGGACAGTGAGGATTCTGTGTCAAGGGCAGATTCTGGGAGTGAAGCAGGATCGGATGATGAGGTAGTTACAGGCAGCCCATTAGCTAATGACCCCATTAGTGAATCATCATTAGATTCAGAGGAGGAGGGATTCATAGATGCTTGCAGGCGCAGGTTTATGACGAGAAGGGAACCACTGCACAAGTATTATAGAAAATAAGGGAGAACACCTGTGGATGGGGCAATTAGGCTAATGGGGCTGCTGATAAATTGCCAGCATCGCTGAGAGCGTGCGTGGGAGACTATCCGTTTGGTGAGAGACGAGTGCTGTTTGATTCAGCATCAAATTCTAAATTTGTTATATATAATTACCTGCTTTCTAATCCTCTGTCCCCATAGCCTCAAGTACTATATGGTGGAATATCCCTGGGAAGACTAACATGTCATGGTCTGACTTGTCAGCAGAGATTTTGCTATTCTCTTCATCCTCTAATAATTTCTACAGAGAAATAATAATATCAACAACAGAGTTGGAAGGGACCTTGGAGGTCTTCTAGTCTAACCCCCTGCTTAGGCAGGAAACCCTACACTACTTCAGACAGATGGTTATCCAACATCTGCTTAAAAACTTGAAGTATTCACAATTTCTGCAGGCAAGCTTTTCCACTGGAGAATAGCCTGACTCCCTCCCTCAGGCATCCCCTGAGATATTGGAACACTGCTATCATGTCCAGCCAACGATGCAGTGGAAGTGATGGGCCGGTGCCTGGAGGATGTTAGGGCCTGGATGAGTGTCAACAAGCTCAAACTCAACCCAGACAAGACGGAGTGGCTGTGGATCTTACCTCCCAAGGACAACTCCATCTGTCCGTCCGTTACCCTGGGGGGAGAATCACTGGCCCCCTCAGAAAAGGTTCGCAACTTGGGCGTCCTCCTCGATCCACAGCTCACATTAGAGAAGCATCTTTCAGCTGTGGCGAGGGGGACGTTTGCCCAGGTTCGCCTGGTGCACCAGTTGCGACCCTACTTGGACCGGGAGTCACTGCTCACGGTCACTCATGCCCTCATCACCTCGAGGCTTGACTACTGTAACACTGTCTACATGGGGCTACCTCTGAAAAATGTTCGGAAACTTCAGATCGTGCAGAATGCAGCTGCGAGAGCAATCATGGGCTTTCCCAAATATGCCCATGTTACACCAACACTCCGCAATCTGCATTGGTTGCCGATCAGTTTCCGGTCACAATTCAAAGTGTTGGTTATGACCTATAAAGCCCTTCATGGCACCGGACCAGATTACCTCAGGGACCGCCTTCTGCTGCACGAATCCCAGCGACCACTTAGGTCCCACAGAGTGGATCTTCTCCGGGTCCCGTCAACTAAGCAATGTCGCCTGGCGGGACCCAGGGGAAGAGCCTTCTCTGTGGTGGCCCCGGCTCTCTGGAACCAACTCCCCCCAGAGATTAGAACTGCCCCCACCCTCCTTGCCTTTCGTAAACAACTTAAAACCCACCTCTGCCGCCAGGCATGGGGGAATTGAGATCCTCTTTCCCCCTAAGCCTTTACAATTCTATGCATGGTATGTATGTATGTATGTTTGGTTTTTATATTAATTGATTTTTAATCATCAATACCAAATTACTATTGTACACTGTTTTATTGTCGCTGTTAGCCGCCCCGAGTCTCTGGAAAGGGGCGGCATACAAATCTAATAAATAAATAAATAAAATAAATAAATGTCTCTCCTGGTCCTTCTTTTCATTAAACTAATTCCTGCAACATCCTTTATGCATCATGGCGACCAAAACTGTATGCAACGATTCCAAGTATGGTCTTATCAAGGCCTTACAAAGTGGTATTAACACTTCACGTGATCTTGATTCTATCCCTTTGTTAATGCCGGGGTGGCACAGCAGGTAGAGTGCTGTACTTCAGGCCACTGAAGCTGACTGTAGATCTGTAGGTCACTGGTTCAGATCTCATCACCGGCTGAAGGTTGACTCAGCCTTCCATCCTTCCGAGTGCTATTGATAGCATGTTGTAAGCCGCCCTGAGTCTAAGGAGAAGGGCAGCATAAAAAACAAACAAGCAAGCAAGCAAGCAAGCAAGCAAGCAAGCAAGCAAGCAAGCAAGCAAGCAAGCAAGCAAGCAAGCAAGCAAGCAAGCAAGCAAGCAAGCAAGCAAGCAAGCAAGCAAGCAAGCAAGCAAGCAAGCAAGCAAGCAAGCAAGCAAGCAAACAAAGCCTAGAAATGATTTCTATAGTCTACTTTTTAGCCCACACATTTCAGTATTAACTGGCTTCCAAGATCTTAGGAGGGAATCATTCCCAACCTTTATCAGAGATTTGGATTTGTGATCTTTGCATGCCAAGAATATGCTGCCCAGCTAAGGCACATCCATGGTGCACCATTTGTAGAACTAGCAGCCTTGCTCCCCCAATCAACTAAACAATTTCAAAATACTGTACATCAGGGGTGTCAAACTCAAGGCCCGCAGGCCAAATCCGGCCAGCATGGTGTTTAAATCTGGCCCACAGCAATTACCAAAGGACAGGCCCGCAGTGCCTCTGGCAGCCATATTCCACTTTTGGCCTGGACGCCTCCTGCATCACTCTGCCGGTTAAAATGGAGCATGGCGAGGCAGCTGCTTCAGGAGGCAGCTGTCCAGTCCTCTCCGCCAACCAGCCCATGGAGGAGAACTACATTGCTGATCGGGCCCTCAAAGAAATCCAACATGACACCCCTGCTCTACATCTTTTCTTAACAAATAAACCAGGATAAACTAGAGATGAGAGAAATTTCCTATTCCTGACCAACAGATGGCAGGCTGACATCAAGAAGCATCATAGTCCAAGAGACTAAGATTTATTAACTTTTCCCAAAGCAGGTTGGGAGAAACTAAAAGGGGAAGAGAAAGGTGGGAAAAAAGGAAACAGGTCAAAATCCGTTCTCAAAAATTATTTCTCTGCCCCATCCAGCAAATGCCCAGTCAACTATATTCAAAAATCTGGGAGAATCTGGTTGAATACACAAGATATATATGCCAGCGAAAGAAATAGCTGGACAGTGAAGGGAGGGTAGCTGGGTGGATGGGCAGAGGAGAGACCGTTGGTTAGTAAGAAAGAGAAGTACCAAGCTACTAAATTGGCTGACTGATGAACTGAAAAATATATAGTTTTGCAAGTGTGATTGTTAATATTTTAGCTGGCAAATTGTCTCTTATAGCAGAGCTGTCTGTGACACTGCATTAGGTGATAATAGAATTCTAGCCAGAAACCACAGGAGACCTGCTCTGTGCATCTAATTTGTAAAACTGCCACCAACCACAAATCTCTGAGGAGTTTTCCTTGCAATTCTCTCTCCTTTTCTCTCTCCCTGTCTCCCCTTCCCATGCACCTTGTATTTCATTTTAATTTTTTGGTCCACCGAAAACAAAAAAGGTTGGCTGTATTTATTTGTTTTTGCATGTAGACGAGTGCCGGCTAATAAGATTAATGTCTTAAGTTGTTTGTGGCAAATGGAGCCTTGTTAAGTGGCCCATTATAGGATAATTATGCTTAGGTTAGAGAGGGAATGCATAGAAAGCAAGAGAGGGCTATGCTGGGGACATGGTGTTATTTCTTAGCAGTGAGGGAATTGGTAGCAGTGCTGAATTGGACAGCCACCAAGGCAGCAATGTGTACAACAACATGGACATCAGCAAAGTACAGTGATACCTCGTCTTACCAACTTAATTGGTTCCGGGACGAGGTTTGCAAGGTGAAAAGATTGTAAGACGAAACAATGTTTCCCACAGGAATCAATGGAAAAGCAATTAATGCGTGCAAGCCCAAAACTTTTGTCAGCCGAAGTGCCCGTTTCTGTGCTGCTGGGATTCCCCTGAGGCTCCCCTCCATGGGAAACCCCACCTCTGGACTTCTATGTTTTTGTGATGCTGCAGGGGAATCCCAGCAGTGTAAAAATGGGTGCTTCGCTGGCAACGGAAGTCCGGAGGTGGGGTTTCCAGCGAGAGGAGCCTCAGGGGAATCCCAGCAGCATCGCAAAAACAAGGAAGTCCTCGAAACCCCATCTCCAGTGCAATTTCGCTGAGGCTCCCCTGGGAGTCTGACAACTAATAGGATACATTTCTTGCAAGGCCCAGGAGAGGGTATAAATATACACTACTCAAAAATAAATAAAGGGAACACTTTAACAACACAATATAACTCCAAGTAAATCAAACCTCTGTGAAATCAAACAGTCCACTTAGGAAGCAACACTGATTGACAATCAATTTCACATGCTGTTGTGCAAATGGAATAGTTCAATGAGAATATTTCATTCATTCAGATCTGGGATGTGTTCTCTGAGTGTTCCTTTTATTTTTTTGAGCAGTATATATATATCACTTTCCACTCCATGTGTTCAGCTACCCAGGACTTCAAACCCACGTGGTCCCGTTCACCTTTAAACCATCTTTCCAAGCAGTCTCCTTATTTCCAGTGATTTTTCTCCCCGCTTGGAAATGAGCCCAGATGGACATTTCTCCCCACACTGTGCTTCCCTAATCCAAGCTCTGTGGCTCTGAAGATCTTCAAAAGGTAAATAGGGGGATGGGTGGGGCCTGATGGGATGGGAGCTAAGCCCAAAGCCTTTGTGCACCTAAGGAGGAAATAGTTGTTGTTGTTGGTGGTGGTGAGCACTGCAGCTTCCCTGTGGTCAAGCCTAAGTGTAAACAAATGCAGAACAAAACAATAGAGTTGGAAGGGACCTTGGAGGTCTTCTAGTCCAGTGTTTCCCAACCTTAGCAACTTGAAGATATCTGGACTTCAACTCCCAGAATTCCCCAGCCAGCATTCGCTGGCTGGGGAATTCTGGGAGTTGAAGTCCAAATATCTTCAAGTTGCTAAGGTTGGGAAACACTGTTCTAGTCCAACCCCCTGCTCAGGCTGGAAACCCTATATCAGTAATAGTGAACGTTTCTGGTGCCGAGTGCATGTGCAAATGCATCAAAATGCAATGCGAGCGCCCCCTGTGCATGCACTCCACCTCCACACATGTGCACCCAGCCAGTATCGGTTGCTACCCAGTACAGGCCACATTGCACACCAGTAGTGAAAATGGAATTGCATGTGCAGCTCTGCATTGCCGGTGTGTGCATATGCACACCCCAGCAAAAGTTTGCTTCTGTGCATGTGCAGGGGACGCGCACACGAGATTTGGGCAATGTTTTGCTTCCTCGCACGCGCATAAGCAAAAAAAATCATCGGAGTCTCTCTTGTGTGCGTCCTCTCTGGATATTTTGCTTCCTGTGCATTCACGGAAGCAAATTCCCGTTGTGATGTGCGCTTGTGCACGCCAGTGACCCAAAACTGTGTGCAAATCGCACTGGTAATGGCGGTAAGTAGCAACCCCTGCCTGGTCCCGGCCCCATTTTGGCTTCCAAGTTGGTGCAGGAGACTGTGCAGAACGCAGTCACGAGAGCCATCGTGGGGCTTCCAAGATTCGCCCACGTCTCTTCAACACTCCGTGGCTTGCATTGGCTGCTGATCAGTTTCCGGTCACAATTCAAAGTGTTGGTCATGACCTTTAAAGCCCTACATGCCATTGGACCAGATTACCTCTGGAACCGCCTGCTACCGCACGAATCCCAGCGACCGATAAGGTCCCACAGAGTTGGCCTTCTCCGGGTCCCGTCGACTAAACAATGTCGTTTGGCAGGCCCCAGGGGAAGTGCCTTCTCTGTGGCGGCCCCGGCCTTCTGAAACCAACTCCCCCCGGAGATTAGAACTGCCCCCACCCTCCCTGTCTTTCGTAAACTACTCAAGACTCACTTATGCTGCCAGGCATGGGGGAGTTGAGATATTTCTTCCCCCTAGGCCATTACAAGTTATGCATGGTATGTTTGTGTGTATGTTTGGTTTTATAATAAGGGTTTTTAGTTGTTTTATTATTGGATTGTTACATGTTGTTTTTATCATTGTTGTTAGCCGCCTCGTGTCTACGGAGAGGGGTGGCATACAAATCCAATAAATAATAATAATAATTATTATTATTATTATTATTATTTTCAGGCCCAAAACAGGGCCCTGGGGAAGGGACTTGCTGCAATAGGCAGGGAAATTCAGGCTTTCCTCCTGCATGGCAGACAGGGGCCTTATCAGAGGCAACAAACAGTGTGTCTGAGTGGCGGCAGTTGTGTGATGATGGAAGGGTATTGTTGCTCCCCCCCCACCCCAAGGCTGGCTCTCTTGTTCCTGTTTGCAGAAGTTTCTGTTAACAAATTGCTGGGGTCCCTACGTCTTTCTCTGCTTTGATGCATAGAACCTCTCAGTCTTCATGACACTTACATTCATTCCAGGATATCTGATATAACCCTACAGCTCTGTACTTTTGCAAAGGATATCCTTTCTTTCTTTATTTCTTTTTTGCAGACCATCTGATAAGAGTAGCAATAAACACCATCTCCGAGTTGTTTCCTGGTTTTTTTTTTTGCACCCTTAACATTATTATTATTATTTATTAGATTTGTATGCCGCCCCTCTCCGTAGACTCAGTGGTAAAAATGTTCTCCCATTCCTGCAGGCTAAAACTGACATTGGCAGCTGCATGAAGTACAGACAGGCCTCAACATATGATCAGAATTGGGCCCTAAATCCCAGTTGCTAAGTGAGACCGTTGTTAACTGAGTTTTGCCCAGGGGTGAAATGCTCCAGGTTCACTCATGTCTGTTGGGCGTTGGAGAGCCGGTCACAAAAGAAGTGTGAGGCTCCATCCATCTGGCTAAACACCACCATTTGGGTTCTTTTACCCTCTGGGCATGCACAAACCCATTTTGGGGTATTTTTCAGCCCATTTTTGAGGCTTTTTTGGCCTGTTTTCAAGGCTTTTGGGGCTGTTTTCAGTTTTTCCTAGGCGAGGCTTTTTTCAGCCCAATTTTTCTGCTTTTTGGACCATCTGCAAGAGCAATCATGGGCTTTCCCAAATATGCCCATGTTACACCAACACTCCGCAGTCTGCATTGGTTGCCGATCAGTTTCCAGTCACAATTCAAAGTGCTGGTTATGACCTATAAAGCCCTTCATGGCACCGGACCAGATTATCTCAGGGACCGCCTTCTGCTGCACGAATCCCAGTGATCAGTTAAGTCCCACAGAGTGGGCCTTCTCCGGGTCCCATCAACTAAACAATGTCGTTTGGCGGGACCCAGGGGAAGAGCCTTCTCTGTGGCGGCCCCGGCCCTTTGGAACCAACTCCCCCCAGAGATTAGAATTGCCCCCACCCTCCTCGCCTTTCGTAAACTTCTTAAAGCCCACCTCTGCCATCAGGCATGGGGGAACTGAGATATTCTTTCCCCCTAGGCCTTTATAATTTACACATGGTATGTCTGTATGTATATTTGGTTTTTATAATAAGGTTTTTTTAAGTTATTTTAGTATTGGATTGGATTGTTACATGTTGTTTTTATCATTGTTGTTAGCTGCCCCGAGTCTACGGAGAGGGGCAGCATACACATCCAGTAAATAATAATAATAATAATAATAATAATAATAATAATAATAATAATAAAAATAATAATTTTTAAGCAGTTTTTGGGGCTGTCTATTTCAAAGAAATGGGCTGAAGAGAATCCTCAAAAATGAGCCATAGAAAGCCTCGAAAATAGGCAGAAAGAAGGCCAGAAAAGCCCCCAAAATGGGGTGCACAGAGGCTAAAACCTTTTTGTTGTGGTTTTCCTCTTCAAAATGTAGGTGTGTCTTATAGTCAGGGGGTCCTTATAGTCTGAAAATACATATGTTGTAAGTTGTAAGTCTTCGGGACCGCCTCCTGCCGCACGAATCCCAGCGACCGGTTAGGTCCCACAGAGTTGGCCTTCTCCGGGTCCCGTCGACTAAACAATGTCGTCTGGCGGGACCCAGGGGAAGAGCCTTCTCTGTGGGGGCCCCGACCCTCTGGAACCAGCTCCCCCCTGAGATTAGGATTGCCCCCACCCTCCCTGCCTTTCGTAAACTCCTTAAGACCCACCTTTGCCGTCAGGCATGGGGGAACTAAAACACCTCCCCCTTGCCCATGTTGTTTTGTTGGTTGATTGATTGACTGTGTGCCTGTTTTTTTATATATACTGTTTTTATGAGATTATTAATTTAAATTGCAACTAGATGGGTGGGCATTGGATTTGGTATTATGTACTGTACTGTTTTTTTATTATTGTTGTGAGCCGCCCCGAGTTTGCGGAGAGGGGCGGCATATAAATCCAATAAACCTAACCTAACCTGTAATGGTTGTAAAGCATTGATTTTATGACCTTTTTTGTGCAGTGGTTGTTAAATGTGAATGCTGTGGTCAAACAAACCATTGTTTGCTATCTTCATAAACCGTATTCATGTGATTGTGGGGAGCTTCAAAAGGTCATAAATATAGGCCTGTGGCTGAGCGCCTGAAATGCATTCACAGCACCGTGGAGGAAATGGCCATCAGTAGTGATGGGCAAACCCAAAGGTGTTCGGGTTCGGCACGTTCGGACGAACTTTACGCAAAATTCGGCCGAACCCGAACTGAACCCGAACTCGAACCCGAATGGGGAATACCTCCCAAGAAGAGATTCCGGGGGCAGAGCTTTGACATCACCGGCAGGTTGCTAAGGACGCCAAGGTGATCACTTCCTGGATTCCATAAACATTGTTATTTTTAAGAAAAAGGACCGCCCTTTGCTTGCAGTGCCGCTGCAGTGTCCTTTTTCGTAAAAATAACAATGTTTATTTTTACGTGAAGACCTCCCTTTGAAGGAGCTGGGGAATCCCTCCCACAAAGAGATTCCGGGAGTGGAGCTTTGATGTCACCGGCAGGTTGCTAAGGACGCCAAGGTGATCACTTCCTGGATTCCATGGAATCCAGGAAGTGATCACCTTGGCATCCTTAGCAACCTGCTGGTGACGTCAAAGCTCCAAACGCCGAACACGACCCCGAACTTTGCCCGAAGTTTGGGTTCGGCATACTGAACACCGCAAAATTCGGTACGGACCCAAATTGTGCGAGTTCAGTTCACCCATCACTAGCCATCAGAACTGGGTCAGAAGTACATTTGGGGGGGGGGGTTTGAGTCCATCATAATTTTGCTAAGGTAAGGAGTTTAAGGAGTTCTTTATTCTTTTTTTCTGAAGAGGATCACCTGAGGCAAAACCTAGCCAGGGAGATGAGAGGGAGCATGTGATAACCCAGGGGTGCCCAAACTTGGCAACTTTAAGATTTGTGGACTTCAACTCCCAGAATTCTCCAGCCAGCAAGCAAATGTCATCTCCTACATATTTGTGCCATATATTGGAGTATGTAAAAGCAGTACAGGTAACTCTTGATTTACAACAGTTTATTTAGTGATTGTTCAAAGTTACATCACTCAAAAAAGTGACTTACGAAGATTTTTTTAACACCTACATCAGTTAGAGGATGCCCCCATGGTCATGTGAACAAAATTCAGATGTTTGGCAATTCACTCATATTTATGACTGATGTAGTGTGCACACCTTTTTGCAACCTTCTAACAAAGTCAATGGGGAAACCAGATTCACTTAACAACAGTGTCACTAATTTAACAGGTGTAGTGAATCACTTAACAATGGTGGCAAGAAAAAAAATGAAAAGTGGGACAAAAACCACTGAACAAATGTCTCAACAATGCATATTTTGGGCTCAATTTATTTATTTATTTATTGTTGTGGTTAGCTGTGGCCCAGCTCCTGCCCCAAGGAATGTGGGGGTGGATGTGGGGGAGACATCCACATGCCACAGGCCTGTTTTGCTCCCAGTAGAATCTGTCGACGAAGTCTCCTCTGACCAAGGAAGCGTGAGTGACAGGGAAGAGGGGAGTTTGGCAGACAGCCCAGGAGGAGATCAGTCATCTGTATCATTCCTGGATTCTGAACAAGAATTAATGACACATCCACGCATGCGTAGAGTGATGCATAGGAGACAACAACTGAAGGATTATTACAAGAGAAAATGAGGCCACCTGTGGTTGGGTGGGGCTCCTGTAATTAGTGCTACAGATAAAAGTGCAGCCTCATGGCAGTTTATCTGATTCACTGTTTTGTCAAGATCATGGTTTTTGCTCTTCAGGAATGTGTGTGTGGACTCTCTGTACTTTAGAATTGGACTCAATTTCCCAGTTATTGGGTGAGCAATTGGACTGCATTTAACCTGTGCCTTGTGTGTATCAGAAAATCGCTTTGACATTTAAAAAGGGAGCTGTTTCTGTTTTTCTGTTTAAAAAAACATTTGGGTTTTCCTTTTATCGTGTGGTGTGTGTCTTCCTGGACTAATTACCCTGTAATTACGGGCGGTTGAGACACGCTGGCAGAACAATTAATTAATTAATTAATTAATTAATTAGATTTGTATGCCGCTCCTCTCCGAGGACTCAATTGTGCTCCTAAATTGAGGACTACCTGTATTCCTATTATCATGTTACCACGTGTGACATTTTTGCATTATTACAATTTGCTGCAGATCTAGTACATGAATTAGCAAGTTAAGGCAGCAGTTTCTAAGAGGTGGGAGCAAACTACTAGAAGAGAGAGATGAATATTTTGCAGTCTTCCTCTGTTCCCTAAACTAGCATTCAGAAACAATCCATTTCATTTCAGCTAAAGATTGCAAAATGACTAGCTTTGCAAAATGTAATAAGACATAAATCATGCTCTATAAACTATACTAGCTGAGATCTCATATGGTAACTAATTTTATTTTTTTTACATTTTATTTTTTTTAAAGTTAGCACAATATATAAAGCATGGCATTCTTTGAACATTAGAGTTCAAGAAAGATTCAGGGGCTAATCCAATTGATTTGAAGTACTGTGTACAGTTCTGGTCACTGCACCTCAAGAAGGATATAATGGAACTGGAAAAGGTGCAAAAATAGGCAACAAGAATGATCAAGGAAATGGAGCACCTCCCTTATGATACCAGGTTGCAACGCCTTGGTCTCTTCAGCCTTGAAAGACGGCGTTTAAGGGGTGACTTGATCGAAGTGTATAAAATCATGCATGAGATAGAAAAGGTGGATAGAGAAAAATTATTTTCTCTATTACCCAATACTAGGACGAGGGGGCACTCCCTAAAGCTCACAGGTAAGAAAGTGAAAGTGAAATATTTCTTCACCCAGAGGGTCGTTGCTTTATGGAATTCACTTCCAGAAGAGGTCGTGACAGCTGTAAGCCTGGATAGCTTCAAGGCAGGATTAGACAGATTCATGGATGCCAAGTGTATCGGTGGTTATTGAAACGGATGTCTAAGTGCCGCCTCTATGTTGGTTGAGGCAGGCAGGATTCCCTTGGGTACCATTTTTGGTGGTCAAGGAAAAGGGAGGGTTTTGCCTTCTCTTTCTGCTCAAGATCCCCATGGACAATTGGTGAGCCGCTGTGTGACACAGAATGCTGGACTCGATGGGCTTTGGCCCGATTCAGCATGACTCTTCTGATGTTCTTATGTTCTTATTTCTGGAAAAGATGCAACATATCTCCCAAAGGTGCTTTTTTCAAGAGGTTTTTCTTTGAAGATGCTTTGCTTTTCATCTAAGAAGCTTCTTCGGCTTTGGCTAGATGGTGAGGAATGAAAGGATTTATACTCCTTGTAGACAGCTGGTCATTTGCATCCTTTTAACTAGTTGTTAAAGTCACCTAGAAATTTATCTGTGTCCTTGGGGTCACCTGAATGGTGCAAATGGGTACCAAGCATTCATAGAACTGTTGAAAGGGCTGTGTGTAGTAGATTGTAGATAGATGGTATTGTATCCCTCCCCCTTTGTTAAGAGAAGACTGTTCAATTTTGACATTCATTGGCTCTTTGACCCCTGTTTCAAAGTAGTCTGATGACACAAATAAACCTCCAGGTGACCTTAACAACCCACTCAAAGAATGCAAATGACCAGTTGCCTGCAAGGAGTATAAATCCTTTCATTCCCCACCATTCAGCCCACCAGTCAGACAGCTGAAGAAACTTCTTTGATGAAAAGAGAAATGTCTTTGAAGAAAAACCAGAAAGTCCAGTTGCCTCTTGAAAAAAGCACCTTGGGGACAACCACTGCAATGCTCTCTACATGGGGCTACTTTCGAAGAGTGTTTGGAAACTGCAAATTGTGCAGAACGCAATTGCGCGAGTGGTCATGGGCCTGGTCAGACATGCACATATCTCTCTAGCACTCCGCGGACTGCATTGGTTGCCAATTGGTTTCTAGATGCAATTCAAAGTGTTGGTTATGACCTACAAAGCCCTACATGGCATCGGGCCAGAATACATGCGGGACTGCCTTGTGCTGTGTGAGTCCCAGCGACCGCTGAGGTCCCACAGAGTTGGTTTTCTCCGGGTCCCGTCGACTAGACAATGTCGTTTGGTGGGGCCTAGGGGAAGAGCCTTCTCTGTGGGGGCCCCGGCTCTCTGGAATCAGCTCCTCCCAGAGATTCGCAGTGCCTCCACACTCCTTGCCTTCTGAAAGAGTCTTAAGACCCATCTTTGCCACCAGGCATGGGGCCATTAGACTCTAGCCCCTTGGCTGACAGATGTGTTGTGAGTAAGCCAACTGAATGGGAATGGCTGTCTTTTTATGGTCTGGGTTTTTTTAGATTATTGATTCACATTAATTGGATTTAGGACATTATATATTTGTTTTGTTATATGTTGTAAGCCACCCTAAGTCCTCGGAGAGGGGCGGCATAAAAGCCCAATAAATAAACCAATCAACCAACCATGACCTGGATCCCCATGGACAGATTTATTTATTTATTTATTTGTTTGTTTGTTTGTTTGTTTGTTTATTTATTTGATTTGTATGCCAATAAATAAATTCTTGGGGCGGCTAACAACAGTAATAAAAACAGCATATAAACAATCCAATATTAAAACAGTTAAAAACTCTTATTATAAAAACAAACATACATACAGACATGCCATGCATAAAATTGTAAAGGCCTAGGGGGAAAGAGTATCTCAGTTCCCCCATGCCTGGCAGCAGAGGTGGGTTTTAAGAAGCTTATGAAAGGCAAGGAGGGTGGGGGCAATTCTAATCTCTGGGGGGAGTTGGTTCCAGAGGGCCGGGGCCGCCACAGAGAAGGCTCTTCCCCTGGGTCCCGCCAAGCGACATTGTTTAGTTGATGGGACCTGATAACATATGGTTATTCATCTATAACCAGATAACATATGGTTATTCATCTCACACTTACATCCTGGGCTAGGGCTAAAAGTAAATTGAGAAGATCTACAGCAAGTCTGTTCAGATACATGCTGCTTCTAAGTTTGAAGATTCCACTTAGTAATTATAGCAAATTGATCTCAATAGACATTTCTGATTTTACATAATTAACCATGATCATCTCTTGGGTGAAATGAAATTCATTAGCTGAATATTCACATGGACAGTCTTTCTTCTGGCTTGCCTGTCAGTTTCCTTTGATGATCCCATATCAGAAAGTTGATAGAATAGAATTTTATTGGCCAAGTGTGATTGGACACACAAGGAATTTGTCTTGGTGCATACGCTCTCAGCGTACATAAAAGAAAAAGATACATTTGCCAAGAACCATGTGCTACAACACTTAATGATTGTCATAGGGGTCAAATAAGCAATGAAGAAACAATCAATATTAAAAAAATCTTAGGATACAAGCAACAAGTTACAGTCATACAGTCCTAAGTGGGAGGAAAAGAATGATAGGAATGATGACTCTAAATTGTGCAATAGGGTTGATATTCCTGGGGGGGTCTGTAATATGGTAAATGATTTAGCTTTACTAGATAAATGGTCAAAGCAATGGAAACTGCAGTTTAATGTTTCAAATGTAAAATAATGCACTTGGGGAAAAGGAATCCTCAATCTGAGTATTGTATTGGCAGTTCTGTTTTAGCAAAAACTTCAGAAGAGAAGGATTTAGGGGTAGTGATTTCTGACAGTCTCAAAATGGGTGAGCAGTGTAGTCGGGCGGTAGGAAAAGCAAGTAGGATGCTTGGCTGCATAGCTAGAGGTATAACAAGCAGGAAGAGGGAGGTTGTGATCCCCTTATATAGAGCACTGGTGAGACCACATTTGGAATACTGTGTTCAGTTCTGGAGACCTCACCTACAAAAAGATATTGACAAAATTGAACGGGTCCAAAGACGGGCTACAAGAATGGTGGAAGGTCTTAAGCATAAAATGTATCAGGAAAGACTTAATGAACTCAATCTGTATAGTCTGGAGGACAGAAGGAAAAGGGGGGACATGATCGAAACATTTAAATATGTTAAAGGGTTAAATAAGGTTCAGGAGGGAAGTGTTTTTAATAGGAAAGTGAACACAAGAACAAGGGGACACAATCTGAAGTTTGTTGGGGGGAAAGATCAAAATCAACAGGAGAAAATATTATTTTACTGAAAAGTAGTAGATCCTTGGAACAAACTTCCAGCAGACGCGGTTGGTAAATTCACAGTAACTGAATTTAAACATGCCTGGGATAAACATATATCCATTGTAAGATAAAATACAGGAAATAGTATAAGGGCAGACTAGATGGACCATGAGGTCTTTTTCTGCCGTCAGTCTTCTATGTTTCTATGTTTCCATGAGAAAAAAACAACGAGTAGAAATAGAAGTGTAGATTTAGTAAAAAGTCTGACAGTGTTGAGGGAATTATTTGTTTAGCAGAGTGAAGGCGTTTGGGAAAAAACTGTTCTTGTGTCTTGGTGTACAGTGCTCTGTAGCAACGTTTTGAGGGTAGGTGTTGAACCAGTTTGTGTCCAGGATGCAAGGGATCAGTAAATATTTCCCCCGCCCTCTTTTATATAACCTCCTAGTGACCACAGACATTCTAGATATTCTCTAGAATCATCTGTCTCTTAACATGGTCTTCCAATGGTATCCAAGTCTATCAGTGTTGCTGCTGGTCATCTCTTCCCTTTCTTTCCATCTTTCCTAACATTAGAGCTTTTTCCAGAGAGCTCAGTCTTTGCAACAGCACTTTAGACTTATATATCGCTTCACGGTGCTTTTACAGCCCTCTCTAAGCAGTTTACAGGATCAGCATACTGCTCCCAACAATCTGTGTCCTCATTTTACTGACCTGGGAAGGATGGAAGGCTGAGTCAACCTTAAGCCTGGTGAGATTTGAACCTCCGAACTGCAGCTAGAAGTCAGCTGAAGTAGCCTGCAGTACTGCACTCTAACTACTGCGCCACCTCAGCTCATGCAATAATGGGAAAAAACTGATGATTTGAGTCTGACTTAAGGCCTCAGACCCAACCACCCCTTCCTCCAGTAGTCATACAAAGGGAGACTCATTATAAGGTGAAGAAAATTCTAGGCTCTAGAATCTAGATTGTATAGGGGCTGTTTACAATATCTAGTGCATCGGAAGGGGTACCCTTTGTCTGAGGCTACCTGGGTAAAAAGTGGGGATGTGAAAGCCGACAGATTTATTTATTATTAATTGGACTTTTAGGTTGCCCTTCTTCGGAGACTCAGGGACTCAGGGAGGCTTACCAACATGTTAAAAAAATACAATATAGTGTGATAAATCCAATTATAAAACTAATCCTAAAACCCAATTATTAAAAACCATACAACCACATTCATTCACATCACAGTCAAGATGTCACGCTCAATGGCCCCAAGCATGCCGGCAAAGATGTGTTTTTAAAGCCTTCTGAAAGGCCAGGAGGATGGGAGAAGAGGATGGGAGGATAGGGGGGGAGGAAGTTGATTCCAAAGGGACGGTGTTGCCACAGAGAAGGCCCTTCCCCTAGGGTCCACCAGATGACATTACAAATGGAGAAGGCCAACTCTGTGGGCCCTGATTGGCTGTTGGGATATATGAGGCAGGAAACAGTAAAGCAATTCCATGATAACTATATGGATAAGTCAAAAGGTCCCCATGGAGAGGGGGGGGGGAGAAGAAGTGGTTAGCAATGCTGCGTTAACCCCTTAGGTTATTTTTCCTTTCTCTTTCTTTAGGATACATTTTTCTGCTAAGGGGAGGCCGCCTGCTAGGCCGAAGCCATTTTATTTGGGACCTTAGGCCTGCCACCCTTTATACTATTCCACTACACATTTTCTATTGCGGCGCAGGCGGAGTAATAGTCGGACACAAGGTGTGGGTATAATGGGGTCACTTTTATTCAAACAACTCAACTTAACTTCTTTAACCGATTAACTTATTTAAACAATTAACCCCACATGACCTGCAGGGTGCATAAATCAAATGGGGGCGGAATTAACTTTTAAGCCAATTCAAACAGAGCAACACTCGGGCGAAAACTCCTTAAAACTGGGTGCGGGTCTTGGTAAACTACACCTGCCCCCTGCACCGTTACCACGCCACCCATGGCGTGTGGGATGGCTCGCTACTGGTCTATGTTAATCACCAGCAAGCGAGCCACAGGAGCGACCCCCTCCCCGAACCCAAGCCGGTCGAGCCCTGTAATCCGAGAAGGAGCTCGCCCCTCACCTCAGTAGAGGTGCCCCTAAAGGAGATCACCAGTTGCTATTTACTTTATTTTCCGCCCCCTATCGGCCACAGCAGGGGGTGAAATTTTAATTTATTCCCCCTGCTCCCCCCCCTGCACATAGATGTGCAGGCACCTCTGCAGGTCCGCTATAAATTTATCGTTCCCTCTGTCGGTCAAGTGTACCCCGTCCTGTCTATACAAGTCTATTAGGGATGCCCTGATGTCTGGATGGTCTATCACTCCACCCCCGGCCTGAACTACCCACTTCTTAACCGCTCTATTTACCCTCTTCCTGGCCCTATCCACCGCCATAGGGCTTCTAGCCTGCCGCCAACTCCTCCTTGGCAGGATGTTGGACCACCACACACACGTATCAGGCCACCGCTCCCAGATCACTTGCAAACCCTCCCAAATGTGCCACAGCAGATCGACACCTGTCATCGATCCCAGATCGTTCCCACCAACGTGCAAAACCAAACAGCCCGGCACTCCTTGCACTTTCCCACTGTTGAATAACAGGGGAAGAACCTCGCGCCACCGTAGGCCACGACGGCCCAGCCACTGAACGACCACTCGATGATCCATCTCCTACTGCGTGCCGGGCGTCGTCTCGCGGGCCCTCCTCTCGGCCCAGTACATCATGCTGTGGCCACATATCAGGATTCTGCGGTGCCTGCCATGTATTCGTTCTAGAGAAAGGGAGGAAGCAGAGCAGCATCAGAAGTGGCGGCCCGGCAAGACCCCCCCCCCGCCCCATTCACCTAGGGGCGGATGTACGTCCGGAAGGCCCCAGATCTCCAGCGGCCCACTGTCTTTATATCCAGCCTGCTGAAACCTTCGACTGCTGCCAACGACGCTGCACCTATCCTGAATGAGTGAGTCCCGTAACGTCTGGGGTCCAAGCCCAGCCTTGCCAGCGCCTTGGACGTGACGGCCCAGAATTGGTACCTGGTAAGGGGTTCGCCGGACACATGACAAAACAGAAAGCCCGGCTCTTCGCCCCTATGGGCCCAATACGCCACCAGAGCCGCCACCGGGCACACCCTCCGGTTGTTAGCCCGGGAAAGTCGGACCGTCACACCTCGACCCCTTTGGTCAGTCTTGGACCGTCTAAGCCTCAGGGACACCGAGCTCCTACTTACTTTGATATCCCTGGTGGTAAATGCCTGGCCGGAGCTATCGGCTCGGGAAGCTGCAAGAACCTCACTAACCCGAAAAGCCCCGAAAAACAAGGTCACCGCAACCGCGTGGTACAGTGATGCCTCATACTCAGAGCGGCAGAGCCGGCCCCACAGCTCATAAAGCCCCATCAGGTGGGAGAGCTTTAGGGGACGCCTGCTGTCACCCTGGGCCTGACCTTTCTCCCTAATCCAACCCTCCAATGTCTTCCTAATCCTGAAATCCCCTGTGGTGTCCGAAAAGCCCCGTGACTTGGCTACGAAGGCCAAGCCAGCAAGCTTGCCCCTAATCGTCCGGGCAGACAACCCACGGCGACGGTTAACCGCGCAGAATTCGAGCAGGTGTTCCACCGGGGCAGGCCAAAGCTGATCGTATCTCCTATCATGACGAAAAGCCCAAAATTCCCTACCTGCCCGCTGGTATGATCTCCTGGTGCTTGGGGCTATGGACAAATCCATGGCCTTGCTTACGTCGGCCCTCCAATCAGCCACAGATGCTGTGGGGCTGCTTCCGGGTGCTCCTCAGCCTGTGGGGCAAGCAGCCGGAACCTAGCCAACTGCCCCCGTGACAGTGCATCCGCCACCCCGTTTCTTACCCCTGGAACGTGGTGGGCCCGGAAGAGCATGCTATTGGCCAGGCATCTCGCTACCATATGCCGGACCAAACCCATAACCCGTTCATTCCTAGAGGAGAGTGTGTTCACTACGTGTACTACCGCCATGTTGTCACACCAAAAGTGGACCGTCCTCCCGGCAAAACTGGTGGCCCACAGTTCGATGGCCACGACAATTGGGAATAGCTCCAAAAACGTCAAATCCCTGCAGACGGCCGCACCGCGCCACTCCTGCGGCCAGTCAGCTCGAAACCATTTGTCCTGCCATACCACACCAAAACCGGTCGTGCCCGCCGCATCGGACTTCACCTGAAAGTCCGCTTTCAGCAGCATATCCTGTCTCCACAATGACACACCGTTGTACCCGTCCAGAAACCCTTGCCACACCACGAGGTCCTCCCTAACGCTCTTCGACAACCTGATCCTGTGGTGCGGTTTCGTCAAGCCAACCGTCGCCCTATACAGTCTAAACATAAAAGCCCTACCTGGCGCTATCACTCGACAAGCAAAATTTAACAGGCCAGCCAGCCCCTGAACCTGCCTAAGAGTCACCTTCTTAGCGGCTCGGGCAACCCTCACCGCATCCTTGAGTCTCGTCAGTTTATCATCGGGTAGCCTACACGTTTGCGCAACGGAGTCCACCTCGATGCCTAAAAATGTCAGTCTGGTCGAAGGCCCCTCGGTTTTTTCGTGAGCCAAAGGTACGCCTAAATCCAAGCATAAATCCTGGAAACCTGTCATTCCCCGCTGACAGTCGTCGGAACCCGCCGGCCCGGCGAAAAGAAAGTCATCCAAATAGTGCACGACAGACGCAATGCCTGTACCTTTAACATGTGCCCATTCCAAAAATGAACTAAACTTCTCGAATAGCGAGCAGGACACTGAACAACCCATTGGCAGGGCCCTATCAACAAAGAACCCACCATCAAACTGGAAACCTAACAGGTCGAAATCCCCCGGGTGAATAAGCAAAAGCCGAAAGGCCGATTTGATATCACATTTTCCCATCAGCGCCCCTACTCCGCACGCCCGGACCATCGCGACAGCCGTCTCGAATGGTGTGTAGCGCACCGAGCATAGCTCCTCGGGAATGTGATCGTTCACCGATTCACCAGGGGGGAACGACAGGTGATGTATGAGCCTGAACTCTCCCGCGGCCCGCTTGGGCACCACCCCGAGTGGGGACACCTGCAAGAAGGGCAGGGGGGGCTCCAAAAAGGGGCCCAAAACCCGGCCCTCACGCACCTCCCTCATAATTTTGTCCCGCACTACATGGCCCATACCTGCCACCGACCTCAAATTGTCCGCCAGGCAGGCCCTACGCGGCCCCCTGTATGGGATCCTGAAGCCCGCGGAAAACCCCGCGAGTAGAAAATCAGCACCTTTCTTGGGGCGGTAGCCGGTGAGCCAGTACTTCAACCTGTCCAACCTAACGGGGGTTGGGCCCCTTACTTTGAGCTCCTCCCGGTTGGGGTTTGGCAGGGGCCCCGGCGTCTTTGGAGCCGGCCCCTCCCCTTCCCCTGTAACAAGCGGAGGTCGGGTGCCTGCCATTGCACAAGGCGCAGGCGTGGCGAAAACGACAATATGACCTTGAACAGGCCCCCCTGGCGCCGTACTCGTAACAGTACGGCGGGCCTCGAAAGGACGAACCAGCCGCGCTACGCTGGCCGGAGGCCAGGGTCCCCGTGCCCACCGCCGGGCGGGGAAGAGTGGCCTCCTTGCCAGGCGTCAAAAGCAAATGACCAGTGGGAGTCCGCCCACTGGCCGGGGTCGACGCTTGCTGCGTGGCCTGAAGCCACAAATCATTATGCCTCATATCCCACGGCCAGTGTCGATTGTGGGCGGCGAACCTACGAAAGGTCTCGTCATATTGCTTCCAAGCCTCGCCCCCAAACTCCTGATAAGCCTTCAGAATCATGTTCATGTACAAGATGAGCTCATGGGTCTTATGGACATCATCTTCCACAGCCACAGAGTGGTAGGCCAAAAATGCATACGCCCACGCCAAAATTCCCTTGTCCATTTTGGTGTCCTTTGGGTCATCCGACCCCTTCTTGCCCTCTTTATCCCTATCCTTTTTAGACTTCTCGGGTAGTAAAATCTGAAAAATGTCAACATAAGCGCCACGCCAAATCTTACGCTTGAGGGCCTGGGACATGTGCATACTGAGCGGAGTGTCCGGGAGGCCAGGTGCGAAAGGATTATCGCTGTCAAAAGAGGTGCTGGTGGACCCAGAGGTGGTCGACCCAGAGCTATCTTTCGAGGTATCCCTCTTCCTCTTGTGCCTCCTGGCCAACCCCCTTCTACGCCCCCTCCTCCAAACTTGAGCAGCTGTGCGCGAGCGCCAGGTCCTATGAGCCCCACGTGTCGTGCGTTTAGTAGCCCGTAGCCTGCCGCGAGGCCCCCTTGGGAGGGACCACCGGTGTCTAGGCACAGGGCACTCACCCCAGTGAGAAGAGTCATCGTCTGCGTCCTCGGAGCCGGACACCGTTCTCCTGGCCTTCCTCCGCCTGCTTTTCTGTTTTGCGCTCCGGGTCCCCCGCGCCCTCTGCGGGCTGTCTGCTGACTCCGATGAGCTCCGAGACCCCTCAGCATTGGCAACGCACGTGGCCTGGCCCCGCCGGGACCTGCCTCGCTTCCTTGGCCTCTCATCCAGTTTCTCAAGCAAGGAAGACAGTAGATGTGAGGAAACCGAAAGTGAATCCCCCTCCTCCTGCTCCCTCCTGGCAGGCCTTGCAGCGGGGGCCTCTACCCCAGACAGACCCGTTTCCGAACCGCTGAAGGCCCCTTCCTCCGCCCCAGTGGCCTCACCTGATCCCCCCGGTGCTTCCACCGGTAGGGCCCGGCCCTGGCGGCGGCCCCTTGCCCCTGATGAGGCTCCCCTTCGGCCCACTACGCGCCCCCGGGGGCTCACCTCCCCCCTGGGGCTGCCCTCATCAACTGGCCTCCTGGCCAGCCTTGCCCCCGGGGCCTCATTCCATGTTCGTTTGGGGGCCCGCTTCCTCCCGGTGCGGCGTGGCTCGATGGGGGGGGGTCCCTAGCCCTCTGGCCTGCCCCCCCATGGCCCGCCGCCGGGCCCCCGAACGACTTCTCCCTCCCCCCGCCATGTATTGCAGCCCAAATGCGCCTCCAAACCCTGTGGGGGGTGTCGCCGAAGCGAACTGAGCCTCCAGCCGCCGTTCGCGGCTCTTCTGGCCTCAAAAGGCCGAACGTCCCGCGTCGCTCTGCTGCTTCGCCGGCCTCCGGGCCTGTGACGCAGCAGCCCGAGCCGGCAGCAGCAGCAGCAGCCTCGCCTCACGCTGATCCGGGCGAGACTGCTGCGTCATGAGGCAGCCCCCTTATATAGGGCTGCCTGGCTCGCCCGGCCAATCGGTGCACTTGCACCGCACCACGTCATCACGGCACCCCCTACCACGTGGGTGCCGTGGCTCCGCCCCCAACATGGCGGCCTCCTCACCCCGCCGATCGCCGCAAACCCCATCGGCCGGTAAGTCGGCCGTGGGAATTGTGGGGAAAACGGGAGCGGGGATTGTATAAGGTTGTTAGTATGTAGCCATAACAAATTCTTTCTAGAAAGCCAAGGTCATCTTTTGTCTCTGTACCTCTGCACCTGTACGGAAGGAGATGGGTGGATTCCACCAGCATGGCAATAGAAGATTGGACAATGTGATGGATTTGTGGGTGTGGGAGGAAGGACTTTCCAATGGGTGGTAAAACCCGGGGACTTCAGATTTGGGTTTCTCCCAGACGTGCCAACATGGCTCTTTGAAGAATACTTTGCCTTGGACTCTGATTTAATTTTCAATGCTATTTGGAACCCTGACATTATGATCATTTGACCCTGGTGATTTGTGTCTCAAGTGAGAATTCTGCCTTGATTTGTTCAATTATCCACTTATACACTACCACAATCTAATTGCAGCTGAACTATATTCTCAATTCCTCAGCAAGATAAATGGAAAAGGTAAGAAGTTTATTTCTTCCACTGGGTCACTTTAAGCAAGACTTATTTTCAACCAGACAGACTAAATGGCTCTCACTTCACTAGGGTATCATCCCAGCTGGACAATAACCCAATTACCATTTTTTTCCCTGTCCAAAGAAGTTGGAACCATTGTCTTCAGCTTCCCTCAAGGAAAGGAGGTGGGAGCAGCTCATAAACAAGCCATCAACTAGCTATAATTCATTTCATGGGGTATACGTTTAGAGTTGTATCTTGTATTTAACTGCAAAAAAATATAAATCATCCCATTGAGCAGCCACTTGTTCAGTGTTGGTTCGCAGTTATGAAATTGCTGATTAAGGGAAGTTGTGACTGTTCCTTATAGTTGTGGCCATTGCAATGTCCCTGTAGTTACAAGATCATGATTCAGGTGCTTGGAAATTAGCTCACAATTGTAATGGTCGCACCATCCTTGATCCTGTGAATGTCATTTGCAACTTTCACTGCCAGCTTCTGAGAAATAATTAATGGGGAAGTTATCAGGAAGTTGCAAATGATAGAATAGAAAACTATCAATCCTAGGTCTAGAAAGCTTAGAACTACGTCGCCTAAAACACGATCTAAGTATTGCCCACGAGATCATATGCTGCAACATTCTACCTGTCAATGACTACTTCAGCTTCAATCACAACAACACAAAAGCACACAACAGATTCAAACTTAATATTAACCGCTCCAAACTTGACTGTAAAAAATATGACTTCAGCAACCGAGGTCAGTAAGGGGCATGCACAAGTGCACCAGTGTGCCTTCCGTCCCCTGTCCAATTGTCTCTCCTTATCTCATTTATCTTTTCTTCCTTTCAAATATGTTCACCTATACTTTTATATCTTTTATTCTATTCTTTTCTTTATTTATATTACTACATATCTATTCTCTTCAATGTGTATTATGTATTGGACAAAATAAATAAACAAAAATAAATAAATAAAAATAATAGAATAGAATAACAGAGTTGGGAGGGATCTTGGAGGAAACCCTACACCACTTCAGACAAATGGTTATCCAACATGTCAATGACTACTTCAGCTTCAACCACAACAACACACGAGCACCCAACAGATACTAGCATTTTAGCAATAATAATAGCATTTAGACTTATATACAGTGAAGGGCTACCAAAATTTTTACTACTAAACTGTGGGGGTGGCTTATGCAGGACGCCCTGCATTTTCTTTCAACATCTTTCAGGGCAAATTGGGTGCTCTGGGGTGGAGCTCCATTTTTGCTACCCCACTGGATTGCCCCCCTAGTCCGGGCAGTAGTCTAGCCCTGGCCGTATGTATTTATTTATTTATTTATTTATTAATTATTTATTTATTTATTTATTATGTATGTATACATACATATTACACACAGGCACACAAAAATATACATTATCTACTATATAAACTGTATTTCTATGTACACACGCATGCATAGCTCTTCTAAAATTATACACGTTCAACTTCATTTGCTGTGATAGGAAAAACATACCCAGAACCCAGAAGGGAAAAAAAGAAAACGAATTCAAAATTTTTCTACCGGTGCCGTGTACCTGACCAAAATTTTTCTACTGGTACTGTGTACCTGACTGCACCTGTAGGAGCCCATCACTGCTTATACAGTGTTCCTTTGATTTTTGCAGGTTCGAACTTCGCAAATAGTCTATACCATGGTTTTTCAAAAAAATATTAATTAAAAAAATACTTCGCGGCTTTTTTTCTATACCATGGTTTTCCACACCTGATGATGTCATACGTCATCGCCAAAGTTTCGTCTGAATTAAGAGCTGTGGTAGTGCTGTGGTTCGAATGCAGCACTGAAGGCTATTGATCACTGACTGCTAGTAGTTTGGCAATTTGGATCTCACAAGGCACAAGGTTGACTCAGCCTTCCATCCTTCTGAGGCGGGTAAAATGAGGTTTAGAGTCAGCATATTGTTGGGGGCAATACGCTGACTCTAAAGCACTTAGAGAGAGCTGTAAAGCACTGTGAATTGGTACAGGATAGAAGTCTAAGTGCTATTGCTATTGCTATTCTGTGTGTCTGCATGCACATTTGTGTGTCTTCCTTTTTTGGGGAGGGGTTCAATCAATTTAAATTTAAAATCTGTCAGAGCATAGGCAAATAAATAACAAAAAAAATAATTATTGTTAATAAATAATTATAGAAACATAGAAACATAGAAGACTGACGGCAGAAAAAGACCTCATGGCCCATCTAGTCTGCCCTTATACTATTTCCTGTATTTTATCTTACAATGGTGTTGTGATTCCGTCTGAGGCCCCTCAGGGAACGGCTGACCCTCTGCCGGCTCTCTGCTCAGAGGGGGAGGATGAGGAACAGGGAACGGCTGACCCTGTGCCGGCTCTCTGCTCAGGGGGGGAGGATGAGGAACAGGAGGGAGACGAGGAGGAGGAATCTCAGCCCGAGGGGGAGCTCTCCCCAGCAAGCAGCCTGGATTCTTTAGATGACCAGGCACAAGGAATAATAGATTTCTGGCAGAGAAGGGCAACCCAACGAAAGGGACAATTAGCCAGGTACTTCAAGCACTGAATGGGCAACAGCTGGGTTTGGGTGTGGTGCTCTCCGGAAAGGCTAAAAAGGCAGACCCACCCTTCCTGGTTTGTGGAGAATTATCTTTGGGAGTCGTGAGACCTGGCTGTGATCTTTGGCGTCTTGGAATTCTGGCTTGTGACTTTGAATACTGAAACCTTGAGGGGAAAAGGTGGGTGTGCCAGCAAGAGGTCTGCTGTGAAGGCTCATAGCCTGCCTGTGGGGAAGAACAGGTTTTCCTCTGTGTTTATTTTCAAATTATAAAGTGCTTTTGTTTCTACCAGCGTGTCTGGCTGTTTTTTCCAGTTGGTGCTGAAGTCTGGGGGCACCCAGACAGAACACAATGGATATATGTTTATCCCAGGCATGTTTAAATTCACTTACTGTGGATTTACCAACCACGTCTGCTGGAAGTTTATTCCAAGGATCTACTACTCTTTCAGTAAAATAATATTTTCTCATGTTGCTTTTGATTTTCCCCCCAACTAATTATGTTTATAAATATCAGGATCACTAAGTGTCTTATTCAGTGGTGAGTACCAGTAATAATGGTGAGTAAATGGTTGTTAAGGGAATGGGAAATGGTAATTTAGGGGTTTAAAGTGTTAAGGGAAGGCTTGTGATACTGTCCATAGCCTAAAATGGTGTATTTACTTCCGCATCTCTACTTCACGGAAATTCGACTTTCAAGGGCGGTCTCGGAACGCATTCCCTGCGAAAATCGAGGGAATACTGTATACCACTTCATAGTGCTTTTACAGCCCTCTCTTAGTGGTTTACACAATCAGCCTATTGCCCCCAACAATCTGGGTCCTCATTTTACCCAAGGATGAAAGGCTAAGTCAATCAATCAATATCAATATCAACTTTATTTGATTAGTCAATCGACCATATCAAAGCGAGGAAAAGGACCACATCGGTCGTCATAAAACTTTGACTGTTTAAAATACAATAAAATTGGCTAAAATAGAGGGAATTTGAATAAATAATAAGTTAAAATGCAGTATAATATGCTAAAGTTGAGTAGTAAAACATGAGAATATAACTCGTGCAAAGGATTATATTAAACAAATCTAAGATACTAATATAAAATATTCTTAAGTGAGTTCATCTCCTTTGCATGCCACCCCAATATGTTCTATAAAACGTATTCTCATCTGAACAGCCCTGACTATAAACTTAGCGGTTCTAGAAACTACATATATATTTGTACCCTGAAGAAAATATGATAATTGTTTATTACAGTCCCAGTGTATGATTTTGTCAAATAGGGGCTGTAAATACTGAGGCTAAATCAATCTTGAGCTGGTGGTGAGATTTGAACTGCTGAACTACAGTTAGCAGTTAGCTGATGTAGCCTGCAGTGCTGCACTCTAACCACTGTGCCACCCCGGCTCTTTTAATCAAATCTGTTCGTTACAATCTCCTTTCTGTGGTACATTTCCAAGCTGTGTGATTTGTAATAAGTGTCATGACTTTTAGAAAAAACCTGCTAGTTTTTCTTAGAAAGCTAGAGAAAGAATTCTCTCTGGATTTCATCCTCTGTCTGAATTGGTGATGAAGTTCTTCTCTCCTGCACCCATTAAAAATTCATTGAAAAAAACAAAACAAAACCATCTTCCCAGGAACTCCCTTAATTATCAGCTATCGGCAGTTTTCCGCAGAGTGATTGCCCTGTGGCAAGTCTTTCATCTTGCTCCGTTCTTATTAGGGAAATAAGCGGTATGTTTATCTTTAATCCAATTTGGAAGGACTACCTTTGATCACCTTCAAATTTCATACACTTAGTTGGTCCTCGGTAGCTTTCCTTCAGCAATTTCATTAAAGTCCCATCTGTTGACCAGCAGACGATCCTTCTTCTGTTCTTCCCCACCCACTTGGCAAATTCTGGATTCAGGGCATGAATTAATTGCCACTTTCGTTTCCCAAGGATTCGGAAGCGGAGTCTCACTCTTTGAAATGTTAACTGCAAATGATGGATTGCCATCCGATGTCCAGAGGTTGCTTATTGAACATGCGGCAATAAAATTCACACGTTCGTGGGATGCCCTGCTGTGCAATTCTCCCGAAGGATCGCCCAGGTGGGCTGGAATTGGATCGTCCTTGAAACTTTGCAAGGTGACCACAACAACACAAGAGCACACAACAGATTCAAGCTTAATATTAACCACTCCAAACTGTAAAAAATATGACTTTAGTACGAATGCAGAATGCAGCTGCAAGAGCAATCATGGGCTTCCCTAGGTATGCCCATGTAACACCAACACTCTGCAGTCTGCATTGGTTGCCAATCAGTTTCCGGTCACAATTCAAAGTGTTGGTCATTACCTATAAAGCCCTTCATGGCATTGGGCCAGAATATCTCAGAGACCGCCTTCTGCCGCACAAATCCCAGCGACCGGTTAGGTCCCACAGAGTGGTCCTTCTCCGGGTCCCGTCAACAAAACAATGTCGTTTGGCAGGGCCCAGGGGAAGAGCCTTCTCTGTGGCGGCCCCGGCCCTCTGACCAACTCCCCCCGGATATTAGAATTGCCCCCACCCTCCTCGCCTTTTGTAAACTCCTTAAAACCTACCTCTGCTGTCAGGCATGGGGGAACTGAGATATTCTTTCCCCCTAGGCCTTTACAATTTATGTATGGGATGTTTGTTTGTTTGTATGTTTGGTTTTACAATAAGGGTTTTTTAGCTGTTTAATATTGGATTTACATGCTGTTTTTTTAATTACTGTTGTTAGCCGCCCCGAGTCTACGGAGAGGGGCAGCATACAAATCCAATTAATAATAATAATAATAATAATAATAATAATAATAATAATAATAATAACCGGGTTGTCGAAGCCTGGAACTCATTACCGGACTCTGTAGTATCATCCCCTAACCCCCAACATTTTACCTTTAGACTATCCACGGTTGACCTCTCCAGATTCCTAAGGCTACTGTAACGCTCTCTACATGGGGCTACCTTTGAAGAATGTCCGAAAACTTCAGATTCTGCAAAATTCAGCTGCGAGAGCAATCATGGGCTTCCCTAGGCATGCCCATGTAACACCAACACTCCGCAGTCTGCATTGGTTGCCGATCAGTTTCTGGTCACAATTCAAAGTGTTGGTTATGACCTATAAAGCCCTTCATGGCATCCGACCAGAATATCTCTGGGACCGCCTTCTGCCGCACGAATCCCAGTGACCGATTAGGTCCCACAGAGTTGGCCTTCTCCAGGTCCTGTCGACTAAACAATGTCGTTTGGTGGGACCCAGGGGAAGAGTTTCTCTGTGGTGGCCCCGATCCTCTGGAACCAGCTCCCCCCTGAGATTAGAACTGCCCCCACCGTCCTTGCCTTTCGTAAACTCCTTAAAACCCACCTCTGCTGTCAGGCATGGGGGAATTGAGACATTTCCCCGGGGCCTATACAATTCATGTATGGTATGTTTGTGTGTATGTCTGCTTTAATAGCGGGTTTTTAAAATGTTTTTAAATTATTAGATTTGTCTTGAATTGTTTTATTATTGTTGTTGCAGTCATATGACTCTGGGGGTGGCAACCATTGGAACTTCAGATCTGGATCACAAGTCCTCTTTTTCAGATAGGCTGTAACTTCGAGTAGTCACAAAACCACTGGCCATAAATCAAGGTCTACTGTATACAGTGTTCCCTTGACTTTCGCGGGGGATACGTTCCAAGACCAAAAGTCAAATTTCCGCGGAGTAGAGATGCTCCCTTTCTTTCCTTCCTTCCTCCCCCTCCCTCCTCCATTCCTGGTTTTACTTACTCCCAGAACCCGCAGCGGCATCGGGGTGGCAAGCAGGGGGCTGTGCTGCACTGCTGCGGCGGTGGTGGGTGGCAGTGAGGCTCGGCTTCAATTGGAGCGTACCAATGCTGCGAGAATTAAAGGGGTGGGATTGGAAGGCAGGGGTGGAAATTGAGCTTTTATTTAAAGAAGCAGGATGGCTGAGGTGGGGGGGGAGGAGGTGAGTTAAAACGCACAGTATTGTACATCAAGCAGCCTCAGAAAACCATTGGTGTGCAAAAAAACCTGTTGTGATTCAGTCTGAGGCTCCTCAGGGAACGGCTGGAACTCTGCCGGCTCCATGCTCAGAGGGGGAGGACGAGGAACAGGAGGAGGAGGAGGACCAGGCAGATGGGGAAGAGGAATGTCAGGACGAGGAGGAGGGAGAACAGCCTGAGACCCCCGGGGGGGAGCTCTCCCCAGTGAGTAGCCTGGAGTCATTAGATGAGAACGCACAAGCCATCATAGATATGAGGCAGAGAAGGGCAGCACAAAGAAGGGGACAATTAGCCAGGTATTTCCATCCCTAATAGGCAACAGCTGGGTTTGGGTGTGGTTCTCCTCAGAAAGGTTGAAAAGGTAGGCCTGCCCTTCCTGTATTGTGGAGAGTTATCTTTTGGGAGTCCTGTGACCTTGGCGTCTCTGATTCTGGCTTGTGGCCTCGAAGGCTGAAAACTTGGGGGAGGCATGGGTTTTATTATCTACAGTGTGTGTGTGCCAGCAAGAAGCCTGTTGTATTGTCTGGCCGTCGTGACTCTTCTGTGAAGCTTCATAGCATTCCAGTTTGTAAGAACAATTTTTGTTATCTGTGTTTGTTTTCAAAGATATAAAATGACTTTGCTTTTTACTAGCATGTCTGACTACTCTTTTTAGTTGGTGTTGACGTCTGGCGGAACCCAGACAGAACAAAAACCATGGAGTATTTTTTTAGTAATATTTTTTGAAAAATCGTGGTGTAGACTTTTCGTAAAGTTCGGACCTGCGAAAATCGAGGGAACACTGTACTGGTGTAGACTTTCATTGCTCATACATGTTGGGCCGTGTTGAGCTTCAAGACAGACTCTGAAGATGCCAGCCTCAGTTTCCTGTAAAATGTCAGGAAATATGCTTTGTAGACTGCGCCAAAGCTCAACACTACCCCAGTTTCTATAATGTATGTCCAACCATCTGGTCCCAAGAGTTTTTCTGTCCTTGAAGGCACATATTCATCACAGTTCAGATATCACAGGCTGGTTCCCCCAGGCGTAGTCTAAAATAAATGTAACCCTTCTCCATATAAAGGTGTTTGATACTGCTGTAAATATTTTTCTTTTAAAATTCAGATCAGTAGGTCAAGCAAATAGACTGTGGTTCTTTCCAAAAGAAAAAAGGTAATGCCATATAAATAATTGGCTTATAATAGAACTCAGGCATGTTATAAGTAGTCCATGATTTACAACAGTTCATTTAGTGACTGTTCAAAGTTATAAATAGCACTGAAAAAAGCGACTTACTGTATTTTTCGGAGTATAGTTTTGGGGGAGTATAGTTTTGGGGGAGGAAAATAGGGAAAAGAATCTGCTTACCAGGTATTCATCTAGCTAGTGTCCTTAGCCTGGTCAGCTTCAGCACATTATTTTATACCCTGCTTAGGGCTTAAAAAAACCTTATTCAGAGAGAGTAACAATGAAAGAGCTTGCAAGCCAGTAAGAGCTGGGAACATCATTAGCACCTGGAAAGAAACAGTAGAAGTAAGTAGAGCAATTGGAAAAACCCTGCAAAGACTTAGAGCTTGGAAAAAACATTCTTCGCAGAGAGAAACAATGAAAGAGCCTGCAAGGCAGTGGTGGGCTCCTACGGGTACGGAGATTAGGATTTCCCCCACCCTCCTTGCCTTTCGCAAACTCCTTAAAACCCACCTCTGTTGACAGGCATGGGGAAATTGATTCCCCTGGGCCGTTTCCGCTTTACATATGGTTTGTATAAGATGTACGATTGTTTTTTATATTAAGGGTTTTAAATTGTTTTAACCATTGGATTTGTACTGTTTTGTTGTTGTGAGCCGCTCCGAGTCTCCGGAGAGGGGCGGCATACAAATCTAATAAGTAATAAAAATAATAATAACTTAGAACTAAGGAGAAATTTCCTCACAATTAGAACAATTAATCAATGGAATAACTTGTCTCCAGAAGTTGTGAATGCTCCAACACTGGAAGTTTTTAAAGAAGAAGTTGATAATCATTTGTCTGAAATGGTGTACGGTTTCCTGCCTAAGCAGAGGGTTGGACTAGAAGACCTTCAAAGTTCCTTCCAACTCTGTTATTATTATTATGTCTCACTTAGCAACATAACTTTTGGGCTCAGTTGTGCTACATATCCATAGAATTATTCACGTTATAATTTATTGGTGTGCTTTCAAGGCAGCATTGATTCTAGACTGGGGTAGGCAAAGTTGGCTCTTCCACGACATGTGGACTTCAACTCCCAGAATTCCTAAACTAGCATGATTGGGTTAGGAATTCTGGGAGTTGAAGTCCACATGTCAGAGAAGAGCCAACTTTGCCTACCCCTGCTCTAGACAATTGGCTAGACAAGTTCCTACAGTTTCCTTGGCAAGATGTTCATATATATATATTTTTACTGTTGCTTCTTTTTAAGGCCAAAGAGTCATTGATATAAAGCCACCCAGTCGGATTCATGTTTAAACCAGGAATAGAATTTAGGTCTAATCTGGTCATGGTTTCTGGATTGGTGCCTTAACCACTAACCCAAACTGATGCTTACTATTTGAGTAGCTTTTTCTTATTTATTCAAAATTCATCTTGTAACCTGCTGCTTTGTTCTTGCCCGATGCCCATTTTTTCGTACTCTGCATAGGGCTAGAGAAAGTGAATAGATTATTTTACTTTCACCGAGCTCTGCTCCAATAATGTATTACTTTGCTCAGCATGTGTATTAATGGTGAAAACATTAGTTTCTTCTAGGATCAAGCCTTGCCTTGATCATCGCAAGATTAAAGCAGTACAAATAATTGTATTCAACAACTACAATTAAAGATAAGCCTGTGAAAATGGTTTTCTACAGCGAGAAATTATCTTCTTGCAGAAAAGATACACATACATTTCAAGTGTAAACTTTTCATCTCTTTGAGCACAAAAAAAAATATTTTAACAGGACTCCTTTGGCTTTTACAATAATTCATGGATGAATTACTGCAAACTTGCTTTGCTTTCAAATTCTTCTCTAACAGATGTAGCCACAAAAAGATCAAAACACTTTTGAGTCTTCCAACTTTTAGTTAGGTTTGGTAGGTGGGTGGGTGCCTTAGGCTAGACCTGACCTTTGGCAACTGTGTGGATGGGAAAACATTTGAAACAAATGATTAAAAGAATATATCTTTTTTTTTTTTTAAAGAAAAGAACAAAACTGCAGACACTACATTTGTAGAGTAGAAAGGCAAATGGTGCCTGCTGAATTTCTTGCTTTACACAAAGACCAGGCATAGAATTAGCCCATTTTTGGAGCTTGCATTTTATATTGAACGAAAGTAATCAAAAGAATTGGATTTTTGAATACATGTTGGCTGCTCAATTGTGAAGGAGTCAGATTGCAGGATCTTCTAGAGAAACGAGATCAAGAAAGATGTAAGCTTTGGGGAAGAGTTCTTTGTTAGACATGCTAACTGGCTCCTTACTGTACACTTAACTAACCCTGACCTAAAAGGACAGGATTGATACGTGTGTGTGTAACAATAATGAATAAGCGAGTATCATTCATAGAAACGAAAAAAAAATCTGTAAAGCTAGCTCAACATTTTAATATGGCCATGCATTTTCCAAAAAAGTGTGAACACTTATAAAAGAGACTTTGCTCAGGACTGTCTGCAGGATGTGGTCAAAAAAGTCAAGATGGTGGTCATAATGGTGTGATAGGAGCTGACTTTCCTGGTGATCTGGGAAACAAACAACATCTTCTGCAGCTCTTATGGAATTTACTCTTTGTCTACTGCACTTGCTACTAGTATTGGGTGAACCGAAGCCGCACAATTCGGGTCCGTACCGAATTTTGTGGTGTTCGGCATGCCGGACCTGAACCCGAATTTTTAAAAAAATTCATGCTTTGGTTTGGTGTTCATGCCGAACACCGCGAATGCCACCGCCCGGCTGTCATCTGCTGAGAAGAGGAGGAGGAGCCGGGCACCGGTGGTGGCAGAGGAAGGCGAACACCGGGGAGCAGTCGGCCGGTCAGGAGGTTGGGAGGGAGGAACAAAAGGAGCTGGGGAATCCCACGAAGAGATTCTGGGGGCGGAGCTTTGAAATCACGTATACCGGCAGGTTGCTAAGGATGCCAAGGTGTTCAATTCCGGGATTCCATGGAAGCCAGGAAGTGATCACCTTGGCATCCTTAGCAACCTGCCAGTATACGTGACATCAAAGCTCTGCCTCCAGAATCTCTTCGTGGGATTCCCCAGCTCCTTCAAAGGGAGGTCTTTTCATGTAAAAAAAAAATATTTTTACGAAAAAGGACGCCGCAGCAGCGCCGCAAACAAAGGGAGGTCCTGTCACGTAAAAATATTTTTTTTAATTTTTACGTGAAAGGACCTCCCTTTGCTTGCCGGTGCCGCTGCGGCGTCCTTTTTCGTAAAAATAAATAAAAATAAATAATCCGTTAAAATAAAAAACAATGGGATTCCGGGGGCAGAGCTTTGGTGCCATGGACCATTCGGGTTCGGGTTCAGCCAAACTTTGCGTGAAGTTCATCCGAACTTGCCAAACCTGAACACCGTTGGGTTCACCCATCACTACTTGCTACCAAAGCTTGCCAGCAATAGGGGACTCTAAAAATGAATTGTAGAAATCCCATCCTTGTATATCACTTGGAAAAAGGCTTGAGATACAATGGGGTATCTGACCGTAAGAATGATTATAATCGATGGAAAAGTTTGCCTCCTGGAGTTGTGGGGGCTTCATCACTGGAGGTTTTCAAGAAAGGTTGGAGAATCATCTGTATAAGGCAGGAATCCTCAAACCTGGCAACTTTAAGACTTGTGGAGTTCAACTGCACAGCTGGCTGGAGAATTCTGGGAGTTGAAGTCCACAAGTCTTAAAGTTGCCAAGTTTGAAGTCCTCTGGTATAAGGGCTTCTGCCTTGGGCAAAGATTGAGCTAGACTTATTGCAATGCGCTTTACATGGGGCTACCCTTGAAGAGCGTTCGGAGACTGCAGCTGATCCAGAATGAAGCCCCGCGAACTGTTGTGAGTGGACCTAGGTACACCCACACTGCACCAAGCCTCTGTGGACCGCACTGGCTTATGATTGGTTTCCGGATGCAATTCAAGATGTTGGTTATTACCTTTAAAAGCCTACATGGCTTAGGGCGAGACTATCTTCAAAACTGCCTTTTACTGAACAGCTCCTAACGACCGATAATTGGCCTTCTCTGGGTCCCGTCAACTAAACAATGTAATTTGGCGGGACCTAGGGGAAGAGCCTTCTCTGTGGAGGCCCCGGCCCTCTGGAATCAGGTCTCTCCAGAGATTCACACTGCCCCCACCCTCCTTGCGTTCTGTAAAAGCTTAAAGACCTATTTATGCCTCCAGGCTTGGGGCCATTAGACCGTAGCCTCCTGGCCGACGAGTGTAGTAGGTTTTGCTGTGTGGAAGCAACAAAATGGCGAGCGAAGCAACAGCGGCAGCCAGCCCAAGCTTCGCTGAGTGGCTGTGCTCTGCCACGCTGCAGCAGGCATCTCAGGCCGCGGCGATGGGGCGGCTGAGTGAGTCGTCCTGTCGCCATGGTGAGAGATGCCTGCTGCGGCGTGGGAGAGCCCAGCTACGCGGCCGGAGCTGGGGGGGGGATGGCGCCGCTTTCCAATTGCTTGACATTTTGTGCGCGGTTCAGCCTCTGCACATGAGCAGGAAACTGAAGGATGCACCACCGGAGCGTTCCAGTAGGGCCGCAAATGTCTTCCCTTTACTGATTATGGCCTTAGCGCATCTAGAGATTTATTTATTTATTTATTCATTCATTCATTCATTCATTCATTCATTCATTCATTTATTTATTAGACTTGTATGCCGCCCCTCTCTGTAGACTCGGGGCGGCTCACAACAATAACAAAGACAATGTAAGAACAAATCTAATACCGTAATTTAAAAAACACTAAAAACCCCATTATTAAAAGCAAGCATACACACAAACAAACATACCATGTATAAACTGTATAGGCCCGGGGGAGATGTCTCAGTTCCCCCATGCCTGATGGCAGAGATGGGTCTTAAGAACTTTACGAAAGGCAAGGAGGGTGGGGGCAGTTCTGATCTCTGGGGGGAGCTGGTTCCAGAGGGTCAGGGCCGCCACAGAGAAGGCTCTTCTACTGGGTCCCGCCAAACGACATTGTTTAGTCAACGGGACCCGGAGAAGGCCAACTCTGTGGGACCTAACCGGTCGCTGGGATTCGCGCGGCAGAAGGCGGTCCTGGAGATATGGACCCTTGTGGCAGAATTAAACAAAAAAGGATTGCTATCTCCAATCCAATGCATGTTTCCGGAGTTTAACAATCCCTCTTTAAATTGCTATTAAAAAAAACCCCCTAACCCGATAAAGGCTCTTTATATCTGTTTCAGTTTTGCTTCAGTTTTCTCAGCAGAACAGAGTAGTTCTCTTTCTCGCGTTGCAGAAATCCACAAACAAGGAGATCCACCTGCAGGGGAGTTGCAGAAGAACTCAATCCTGTAATTTCCCTTCTGGATAAATTACACCATCCTCATCTTAATCTCCTCTCCTAGCTGAGTCAATTCATGGAGTAGTTAAACATCTCACCCATTTGCTATAAAGGCACAACCTGTGAAAAATTAATATCAGGGGTCATTTATTCACCAATAAAAATAGTTTATTTTACAATACTCAGACCTACCAGACTGGTAGAAGAGAGTATATTCTTCATTAGTTTTACAAATATTTTTATAGAGTGTTTGGGGCCTCATTACTAGATCTGAGAGCACGTAGATTCTCCTTTGGAAATGGATGATAATTCTCTAGTGATTAAGGCAGGGTGCCAAATAATTTGTTCTGAAGGAGATTAAACTTTTATCCCCTCATCTCTTTGGTTCAGAACGCAGCCACAAGAGCTGTTATGGATCTGCCTATGTACACCCACATCACACCAACACTTCACGAGCTACACTGGCTCCCAATCAGATGCAATTCAAGGTGTTGGCTATCACCTTTAAAGTCCTTCAAGTTAGGACCTGGTTATTTATGGGACTGCCTCCTGCCACACACCTTCCAGTGACCGATGAGGGCCCACAGGGTTGGCCTTCTCAGGGTCCCGTCGGCGAGACAATTTATTTATTTATTTTATTTTATTTATTGGATTTGTATGCCACCCCTCTCCGGAGACTCGGGGCGGCTAACAGCAATAATAAAACAGCATATAATAATAATCCAATACTAAAAACAGTTAAAAACCCATTATTATAAAAAATGGGAATAATTGCCAAGTTGATGGGGCCATGTGGCAGGGCCTTCCCTGTGGTGGCTCTGGCTTTATGAGACCAACTGCCCCTGGAGATCCACACAGTCTACACACTCCTGGCTTTCCGAAAGGCCGTGAAAACTTGGCTTTGCCAGCAGGCCTGGAACCAATAAGTTACACTATCTAGCTCCAGCCATGGATATGAATGATTTATTTTGGGGTTTTAAACTGTTATTACATTGTTTTAAAATGTTGTATGCCGCCCAGAGTCCAGTTGGAGTTGGGCAGCTTATAAATCGAATAAATTAAATTAAATTAGAACTCCTGTTGCCCAAAGTGGGTTGCCTGCAAACTTTTAAGATATAGGTGGCTGTCCACAAGGCTTGCCTGAAATTAGCCCCTTTTCTCTTAGAGAAGATGATTAAATGAAGATTCTTCCTGGAGGCTACCTCTCGGGGATTGATGCTTTCTATTAAAAAATGCAGTGCTCGGTGTTTGTAAAATATCGCTGGCGCCTTGGGTTATATGGAGCTTTTTATGCAGATTGGCCCCAACTAGCAGAAAAAATGATAGATGATTTCCATAAACACGGAAACTCAGGGACCATGACATGTGTAGGCTTTCTTTCTCTTCCTCCTCCTCTTCTTTCTCTTCCCTCTAAGCTGCTGTGAAGGCCCATTCATCGTCTATTGAGGTGCTGGAAAGAAAGTTCATTATAACACATACACACAAAGAGCCATACACACATTATCTCAGGTTCTCTTTTTGCTTGATATGGAACCGCTAACTCAGGCCTAGAATACACTACCTGACTCTGTGGTTTCTTCCTCAAACCCCAAAAACTTTAATCTTAGATTGTCTACAGTCGACCTCTCCTTGTTTCTAAGAGGTCTGTAAGGGGTGTGCATAAGCGCATCACTGTGCCTACCGTCCCTGTCCTACTGTCCTGTTGTCCTCTTTTATTGTTACTTTTTACTTATGTTTATATAAACTACTACTATCCTCTACATGTTTGACAAATTAAATAATAAATAAATAAATAAATAAATAAATAAGGCTGTAATTGCACATACAATTTTTTCTGAGAGTCAGCTACATTTCACATAGAGGAGCGGCCGGTTAGGTCCCACACAGTTGGTCATCTCCAGGTCCTGTTGACTAAACAATGTCGTTTGGCGGGACCCAGGGGAAAAGCCTTCTCTGTGGCGGATCCGACCCTCTGGAATCAACTCCTCCCAGAGATTAGGACTGCCCCCACCCTCCTTGCCTTTTGTAAACTCCTTAAAACCCACCTCTGTCGTCAAGCTTGGGGGGAACTGAGACATCCCCCCCTTGCCTATGTAATTTTGTGCATGATATGACTGTGTATATGTATTTTATCTATTGGGGTTTTTATTCTTTTTAGACTTTGTAATGTAAAACTGTTATTTTAGATTTTAATTATTAGATTTGTTACCATGTATTGTTTTTATCACTGTTGTGAGCCGCCCTGAGTCAATGGAGAGGGGCGGCATACAAATCTAATAAATAATAATAATAATAATAATAATAATAATAATAATAATAATGTTGCATGAAGATGCATCGGACAGTGCCTCAGGATAATAATAATAATAATAATAATAATAATAATAATAATAATAATAAAAAATTAGATTTGTATGCCGCCCCTCTCCATGGACTCGGAGCGAAACCCCAACATTAAAACCATGCAACACAATCATTACATGCATAAACTATATATGCCTTAATTCCCCCATGCCTGGTGATATAGATGGGTCTTTAGCAATTTACAAAAGGCAAGGAGGGTGGGGGCGGTTCTAATCTCTGTGGGGAGTTGATTCCAAAGGGCCGGGGCTGCCACAGAGAAGGCTCTCCCCCTGGGGCCCGCCAACTGATATTGTTTAGTTGACGGGAACCAGAGAAGGCCAAATCTGTGGGACCTTATCGGTGGCTGGGATTCATGCGGCAGAAGACGGTTCCGGAGATATTCTGGTCCGATACCATGTAGGGCTTTATAGGTCATTACCAACACCTTGAATTGTGACCGGAAACTGATCGGGAGCCAATGCAGGCAGCGGAGTGTTGGAGAGACGTGGGCAAATCTAGGTAGCCCTATGATAGCTCTCCCGGCTGCATTCTGCACGATCTGAAGTTTCCGGTCAACACTCTTCAAAGGTAGCCCCATGTAGAGAGTGTTGCAGTAGTCGAACCTCGAGGTGATAACTTGAGGGTTGCATTCAGTGATGGGCTGCCAAAATTTTTATTGCCACACTGTGAGCGTGGCTTGTTTTGTGGGTGTGGCTTGCCAGCCATGTGACCAAGTGGGAGTGGCTTGACAATCATGTGACCGGGGGGCTTAAAGGTCATGTGACTGGGTGGGAGTGGCTTACCGACCAAGTAAAGTTTTCAAATAGGTGCTTGGACTCTTTTTCAGTTGATTAAGTCACATGATTTGAATAGCCACTAAAAGGACAAATGATAGACAGCATTATTTGTTGAGGAACACATTTTAAGGTTTTGTACTGAACCCACAAGTTTCAGTATGATAACATATTAGGCAAGTAGCTCAATTTTCTTTAATTGCTATAAAAGTTCAGTTCTAGATAATGATTAAAATGATTAAAGCATTTATGGGTAAAAATATACTATTTCATTATTTCCTATTTTAAAAGTAATTAAGGATCATACTAAGATACTATATGTTGTGGTTAGCTCTGGCCCAGCTCCTGCCCCAAGGACTGTGGATGTGGGGGAGACATTCACATGCTGCAGGCCTGTTTTCCCCCCGGTGGAATCTGCTGATGAAGGCTCCTCTGACCAAGAAGATGTGAGTGACAGGGAGGAGGAGAGTGTGGCAGACAGCTCAGAAGGAGATCAATTATCTAGCTCCTCCTTGGATTCAGAACAAGAGTTAATGATACAGCCACACATGGGGAGAGCGATGCATAGGCAACAACAACTGAGAGATTATTACCAAAGAAAATGAGGCCACCTGTGGTTGGGTGGGGCTGTGGTAATTAGTGAGGCTGCTATAAATAGCAGCCTGTGGGTTTGGCCATTGTGGAGGATTATCTGATCCTTGTGTTTCATGACTGCTTTGCTGACTTTGATCTTTGTGTGCTGATTCCCCCCCGCTTTGAACCTAACCCAGAGCAAAGTGTGTTTCACTTTGTGAAAGAAGAAGGACTGTGAATTGCCTCACAGCTGCAAGCTAAGTATCACAGAACTGATAAGGGACTTGTACAAATTACCAGTTTGTTTGGAGACAAGTGCTCTTTGCTATACAGAAAGAGTGCTCTGTTTATTTGCATTTTCTATATAAAGAACATTGTTTTGAATTTTCAAACGTGTGTGTGTGTCTGAAATTGTATCTGTGCATTTTCGGGAGGATTCTACCAGAGAGCTCGACAGAACACTATAGAAGGAAGGACAATAAAAAACTATTAAGTATTCAATAAATAGTGCATAAACTTACTAACCTCACTGTGCCCCCCCATCCCTTCCATGGGGGCATCAGCCCATTACTGGTTGAATTCCCGGGAGTGTGCTCACAAGAGGGCATTTATGCACATCCAGACTTTAGTTGAACAAGAAAGATAGACAGAGTAAGGTCATGCTCTCCTTAAGCTCTTCTAGATAAATGTTTTGGGAGACAACCTCAGGGTTTCCTTGACACTCAGGAGTCAGGACAGGCAAATGTTATGAATCCCTTTTTCCTGGCGAGTCGGCTGTAGATAGTTTCGGAGCTCAATTAAATGTGGCACCATCCCTATGTCTGACGTGGGGTTCAATGAAATGTGCTATAATGAAAGAAATGATATAGACAGCTCGCTGCTGGTGACTCGGTTTTGATATGGAAATCTCCGATTGGAGAATGATCTTAGTGTCAGCTGGGGGACAAGGAGGGTTGAAACGGAAGCTCAAATTGTCTTCCCTCTGGTACACGATTCTGTTTGATGGGCTTCTCCCTCCCTTCTATCTCCCGCACGTCTCCAGTTTTCTGCTGGAGAATCAGCTAATTTCCCAAACATCAAGTGAAAAGCCCCCCCACTTTTTTTTTTTTGCTGCAAGGAGAAGGAAAGCCAGTCTCAACAGTTATAAATATGCAATCATAAAAATAAATGAAATCTGGGTGAACGTGCGATTTTGAAGTCAAGCCTACTCGCCTAACAAAGAAGAGATAAGGAGAAATAACCTACAACTCCTTGGACTATTGCTTCCATCTCTCTTAGACAAAGGTTACTGATAATTATGAATGGGCCACAAAGGATTTTTCTTGTTTTGTTTTTTTATTGCACGGCGGCAAAATCTCGTGCTGGTCTTTGTGATTTCCTGAGATTAGATTTGCTGCACCTTGTTAAGGCAGATTGAAAATTGTTGCACGGGCAAAACACACGTTCTGAGACACAGCTGCATAACCGTATAGAAGAGGCAAATTACAGAGTATTCTTCTGGTTTTTCAGGAATTCTGCATCCCCCCCTTATTTTACATTTCTTTTCTTATTTTTGCAGTCAGATAGTTGTGACGTGCTTGCTTACCTTGCCACTTTTG
Organism: Erythrolamprus reginae; assembly: GCF_031021105.1. Classification (NCBI taxonomy): domain Eukaryota; kingdom Metazoa; phylum Chordata; class Lepidosauria; order Squamata; family Dipsadidae; genus Erythrolamprus; species Erythrolamprus reginae. Next base: position 400,517,593 of record NC_091950.1, on the reverse strand, counting down.
AAAAAATGCATAGGAAAATACAAGTAGCTAAGATACAATTAAAATTTGGCTAGCAAATTTAAGAATAGAATGGAATAGAATAGAATTGGAAGAGATGTTGGAGGTCTTCTAATCCCTGCTTAAGTAGGAAACCTTATACAGTAGTACCTCTAGATATGAGCTGCTCTACATGCGAGTATTTCAAGATATGAGCCACGAGGGGAGAGACATTTCTGTTCTAATCCCGAGCTCAAATTCGGGATACGAGCCGAGCGTCCACTAGGTGGCGCAAGAATCCTTGCTTTTGGTTATCTCAGAGGGGAAAAACAACATCTAAATTATTTGTTCCAGATACGAGTTGCCTCGACATACAAGCTCCCTTCTGGAACGAATTATGCTCGTATCTAGGGGTACTACTGTACCTTTAATGGCGAACCAAGTGGCTTGTGGAGCCATATCGGTGGGCATGAGAGTTCAGGCCCAGTGTGCACAGCTGATTTTTGGGCCTTCTGGGCCAATTGGGAATTAGGAAACAGACTGTTTTCAGCCTCCAGAGGGGGTGGGGAAGGTCCATTTTTTGCTCTCGCCAAGCCTCAGAGCCTTCTCTACCCTCTTTATTTTTAACTGGGTGAAAGGCTTCTAGAGTTGTTAACCTGATCATACGCAGCTTCTGCTCCGGCAATCTCACACTACTCACCAGAGCCTACAAAACTTTTGCCAGACCCATCCTTGAATACAGTTCATCTGTCTGGAACCCATACCGCATCTCGGACATCAACACTCTTGAAAATGTCCAAAGATACTTCCCCAGAAGAGCCCTTCACTCCTCCACTCAAAACAGAATACCCTACAAAAATAGACTAACAATCCTGGTTCTAGAAAGCTTAGAACTACGACGCCTAAAACACGATCTAAATATTGCCCACAAGATCATATTCTGCAACGTTCTACCTGTCAATGACTTCTTCACCTTCAATTGCAACAACACAAGAGCACGCAACAGATTCAAACTTAATGTTAACCGCTCCAAGCTTGACTGTAAAAAATATGACTTCAGCAATCGAGTTGTCGAAGCGTGGAACTCATTACCTGACTCAGTGGTAACAACCCGTAACCCCCAACATTTTTCCCTTAGACTATCCACGATTGACCTCTCCAGGTTCCTAAGAGGTCAGTAAAGGGCGTGCATAAGTGCACTAGCATGCCTTTCGTCCCCTGTCCAATTGTCTCTCCTTTATCTCCTTTATCTTTTCTTCCTTTCATATATCTTCTCCTCTATTTTTATATCTTTTCTTCTTTCCTTTTCTTTATATATATATTACTACATGTCTATTCTCTTCAATGGGTATTGTGTATTGGAATAAATAAATAGATAGATAGATAGATAGATAGATAGATAGATAGATAGATAGATAGATAGATAGATAAATATTGAATCAAGATACCTCAAATGGCCTAAATTACAGAAAATGTCTGAAATCCAGGACCCACGACTCCTGCGGAATTGAACTTTGGCAAATTTTATAAAATCTTTTAGGGCATAAACAGGATCATAAAACATTTTATAAGGTTGTGCAAAATATCATGGAAACATTTCCTGTGGTGATGTTTGACTGTGCGACACAGTTCAGCTTGGGCTACTTTCAAGGCAGATGCATCTCTGAATTTTTAGGAACGTTTCCAGGACATTAGAATCTCTACCATCCTTGAAAACATTGAGGAATCTGGTAGGGAAATATCTCTGAAAGAATGACTCAAGGGATCATGGGGTTGTCTAATGCAGGGGTAGCCAACCTTGGCAACTTTAGGATTTGTGGACTTCAACTCCCAGAATTCCTCAGCCAGCTTTGCTATTGAATTCTGGGAGTTGAAGTCCGGAAGTCTTACATTTGCCAAAGTTGGAGACTCCTGGTCTAGTGCCATTTAAAAATCTTCAGGAGCCTGAGCCCAGCATAACTTTAAGAGCATTTCTTTCTTTCTTTCTTTCTTTCTTTCTTTCTTTCTTTCTTTCTTTCTTTCTTTCTTTCTTTCTTTCTTCCTTCCTTCCTTCCTTCCTTCCTTCCTTCCTTCCTTCCTTCTTTCTTTCTTTTTTTAAAAAAAAACATTGAATTGCTAAGATCTTTTTATAGACCGAGTTTCATGGGGACTCTTTTTTTCGCCAATATTGTGGGTGGCAATGCAGGAGAGGATTTGCTTTCTATTGAAATTCCTCCCCAGGGAAATTCTTTTGACTTGAAGAAAACTCTTGTCTTATTAATTATGTTCTACTCATGTAAGTGGATAGTATAATGATGTTCAGTTATGCAGGTGGGTAATAATTTAATGTTTCTACTATTAGTTTTTCCAATGGTGTTTTCATTATTTGAAGCAAGGGTCATCTTTCATTGATAATGATTACATGTTTCTGACTGTGTTTTTATAGCTATAAGGAAGAGGTGAGTTACCAGCTCCAGTCTGTGAGTCTTTCATCATTATCAATGGAATCAATCATGCTTAGATTTATATTCATTCCCTACCATATGTATGCGTATGAATAGGCTCATTATTAAACCACAAAGATTTTTCAAGCACATATTCACTGCACAGTGGCTTGTTCATCGTTGGGTCTCTAAATGGCCCAATCTCTTTTTCAGTACTCTTTCATTCTTGCTCCAACTCCATTCATTCATTTTTTCCTATTGGAGTCCATTAATTTATTTATTCGATTTATTTATTCGATGTTTATGCCACCCACTCCCTAGTGGGGATGTTATACTCTATAATTAAGGAAGTTATACTGCATAATTTCCCCAAAACTCCACTGTACTATTTCCATTATCAGCATTTGCTAGAGGACAACGCAGGACTTTCATCAGCTAATGGATTCATACATTCACCACAACATAAATGACCCCAATTCATGCTTTTTGTCATATATTTTAGCCCTTTCATTCACAAGGAAACATACCCATTCATTTCTCTGCATGTATTCATCAACTTGACTTCATATGATCAAACCATTTTCATTCAGATTTATTATATCTCCCCCTTTTTCTTGTTTCCTAGGCAACATATCTATTTTTCTTTCTTTCATGTCATTCATCAATTCACACACTTTATTTATTCCAATAGAAGAAAATATTTGTAGCTCATGGTTGAACTGTGGAATTATTGATGTTTTCTGAACTTGGTTGTTTGCCTGCAGACATTTCATTATCCAACTAGGTAACATCATCAATGTGTGGGAGTGCAGAGTTGGCTGTCCCACCCATGCCCTGTTACTATATATAAACTGGTAGCAGATCCTACTCTCTCTCACACTGATGTCGTTAGATACTTGGGTGATAAAACTTTTGCAGACAAACAACCAAGCCCAGAAATTAAAGAAATTAATTATTTACTCTTCTTACATCCCACAATCTTCTATATACAGAATAATCAACATCAGATGAGCCCATAGATGTTTATTTTATTAATCAAATTTATATAGTCAGCCATCTCTAGGTGGTGTACAACAGAAAATAGCTCCCAACAGATATTGACTTCCAGGCTTTGGATTATGGAGGGATTCACAAAACACTTTTTAATGATAAAATTAAAATCTGGCTTAATCATACTAAGATCAGACATATCATTCACATAAGAATGTTACCAGTGAGTCTTAGTACATTTAGGCCAGTATGCCTAAGTTTTACCTTAAATATTTCATGCTATTTCTCTGCAAGTAAGGATGTCTAGTTCAGTGACTGCCTTTCAAATCGACATACTGTTCCCTTCATTCAGCATGCAGTACCTGCTGTGTATGAAACATGCTACAGGCTACAGAAAACTTAGCAGTGAGGAATACTAACCAAGCTTCTTATTTGGTGCAAATTCAGTCTCTAGCTCTTTATTTGCCTTGGCTAAGTTTGAAATTCTAGTAGCCATTTGCACAGAATTGGCACATTGGTTTCCTGTAATTCTAGCAATTACAGTGATCCCCCGGGTATTGCGATCCCGATCATTGCGAAATGGCTATATGGCGATTTTGCAACCCGGAAGTAAAAACACCATCTGCGCATGTGCGCCCTTTTTTCTATGGGCACGCATGCGTAGATGGCGCCGGGCAGATCAGCTGCTGGGCGGCTTCCCTAGGTCTTCCCCCTCTTGCTGGCGGGAGGGCGAGCGGCGGGCATCAGCGAGGAGTTTCCCCACTGCCCACGCAAACTCCTCGCTGCCGCCCGCCCTTCGCCCGCCCACGCCGTTCATTCTCGCCGCTTCCCAGCTGAGTCCTGAAGCGAATTGGCTTCAGGACTCAGCTCGGAAGCGGTGCGAGCGAACGGCTTGTCCGCCGCCTGCCTGCTCGCGCGCCCCGCCCGCCCTTTGCCCGCCCACGCCGTTCATTCTCGCCGCTTCCCAGCTGAGTCCTGAAGCGAATTGGCTTCAAGACTCAGCTGGGAAGCGGCGCGAGCGAACGGCGTGGGCGGGGCGAAGGGCGCGCGGGCAGGCAGGCGGCGGACAAGCCGTTCGCTCGCGCCGCTTCCGAGCTGAGTCCTGAAGCCAATTCGCTTCAGGACTCAGCTGGGAAGCGGCGAGAATGAACGGCGTGGGCGGGCGAAGGGCGGGCGGGGCGCGCGGTCAGGCAGGCGGCGGACAAGCCGTTCGCTCGCGCCGCTTCCGAGCTGAGTCCTGAAGCCAATTCGCTTCAGGACTCAGCTGGGAAGCGGCGAGAATGAACGGTGTGGGCGGGCGAAGGGCGGGCGGGCGCGTGGGCAGGCAGGCGGCGGACAAGCCGTTCGCTCGCGCCGCTCACTCGCGCCGCTTCCGAGGAGTTTGCGTGGGTGGTGGGGAAACCCCAATCTTCGGCTCCTCGCTGCTGCGGAAGTAAAAACACCATCTGCGCATGCGCAGATGGTGTTTTTACTTCCGCAGCGCTACTTCGCGAAAAACCGGTCATTGCGAGGGGTCCTGGAACGGAACCCTCGCAATACCCGGGGGATCACTGTATTTTCAAATCTTCACCCTTTGTAATTTAGTTTTGCATTTAGAACGGCTCAATCGTATTGCAAGTGGAACCGTTCTGTTCGGGAGGTTAGTGGAAGGGGGTCTCTCCTAGCACCTTAAAACGTGACAGGTAAATTTATTTACAAGTTTATAGACCTTCCTTAAGCCAAAGTCCCATATCTGAAGCACATTTGTCTTCTGTCTCCAGCAAAATGTCCCTGTCATTTGGGAAGTCATTTGGGACCAGAATATCTCCGGGACCGCCTTCTGCCGCACGAATCCCAGCGACCGGTTCGGTCCCACAGAGTTGGCCTTCTCCGGGTCCCGTCGACTAAACAATGTCGTATGGCGGGACCCAGGGGAAGAGCCTTCTCTGTGGCGGCTCCGACCCTCTGGAATCAGCTCCCCCCTGAGATTAGGATTGCCCCCACCCTCCTTGCCTTTCGCAAACTTCTTAAAACCCACCTCTGCCGTCAGGCATGGGGGAACTGAAACATCTCCCCCTTGCCCATGTTGTTTTGGTGTTAGATTGATTGTATGCGTGTTTTTTTAAATATTCTGGGGCTGTTTTTAATGAATTTTTTAGTTTAAAATTGTAATTGGATTGGTGGGTATTGGATTTGTTATTATGTACTGTTTTTACCCTGTTGTGAGCCGCCCCGAGTTTGCGGAGAGGGGCGGCATATAAATCCAATCAATCAATCAATCAATCAATCAATCAATCAATCAATCAAGTCTGATTACAATGTGAGCAGAGGGGGGGGAAAGGTGATTTCAAACAATCCCGCTGCTCTATTGGCAGCTGGGTTCTGTTTCTTTTCTCTGGTCCCAAATCTTCAAGAACGGCAGCTGCCTGTACAAAGGAATCCAGAGGCTGTAAACACTTTTCTCCTTGTTCGTTTTACACAAAACTGCTTTTGTGGGGCTTCTCTTCCTCTTCTCTGAGGCATGTTATGCGTTTGAAAAGCAGCCGGGTTTGAAATTGGAAAGAGAGGGCACACAAACAAGCTTTGAGTCTTGTCTAAGAATAATCCATTTTAATAAAAAAAAAGGGAGACCTTTTCTGTTTGTGAGCTAGTTTTTTTTCTGAAAAAAGATTCCTCTAACACCCTTACACATCCACGCATAAAGTTCATCTTATTCACCAAAAAAATGGCCTTTAGTCATGCTTGCTGTATGACAGAATATAATAATAATAATAATAATAATAATAATAATAATAATAATAATAATAATAATTTATTAAATTTGTATGCCGCCCCTCTCCGAGGACTTGGAGCAGCTCACAACAAAACAATACATAGTTTTGTGATTAAAAAACAGTTTAAAACCCTTCTATAAAAATAATCATACAGCCCAAACAAACCATACATAAATCTTAATAGCTAAGGGTATATTAATTTCCCCATGCCTGGCGACATAGGTGGGTTTTCAAAAGTTTATGAAAGGTAAGGAGAGTGGGGGCAGTCCTAATCTCTGGGGGGGAGTTGATTTCAGAGGGTTGGGGCCACCACAGAGAAGGCTCTTCCCCTGAGTCCTGCCACATAGCATTGTTTGGTCGACGGGACCCGGAGAAGGCCCACTCTGTGGGACCTAATCAGTCGCTGAGATTCGTGCGGAAGAAGGCGGTCCTGGAGGTATTCTGGTCCGATGACATGTAGAGCTTTGTAGGTCATAACCAACACTTTGAATTGTGACTGGAAACTGATCGGCAGCCAGTGCATAGAATAGAATGGAGTAGAATAGAATTCTTTATTGGCCAAGTGTGATTGGACACACAAAGAATTTATCTTTGGTGCACATGCTCTCAGTGTACAAAAAAGAAAAGATACATTTGCAAGAATCATGGTACAACATTTAATGATAGTCTAGGTACAAATAAGCAATCAAATCATATTAGGAACCAGTCAGTATAAATCGTATCAATACAAGCAACAAAGTGACAGTCATACAGTCATTAGTGGCAGGAGATGGTTGATGGGAACAATGAGAAGATTAATAGTAGTGCAGACTTAGTAAATAGTTTGACAGTGTTGAGGGAATTATTTGTTGAGCAGTGTGATGACGTTTGGGAAAAAAAACGTAGAAATGGAAATTTAATCTGATTTGTTACTTGGTTAGCCATTTAATCAAATTTAAAGATTTAAAGAAGTGTGTTTTTATCAGCAGTGTCAAACTCAATTTCATTGAGGGCCACATCAGGGTTGTGAATCATGATTGACCCTGGGGGGGAGAGTGGGCAGAGTGGGTGTAGCCAGCTTGATGTCACTTGTGTTGATGCCTGTGATGGCTTGAGTGCTCTCCCAGTGAAAACAGACTCCTGAGCTCTATTGTCAACTGGGATGGCCTCCTGCAACCCACTGTCAGTAAAAACGGAGCTCGGAAGGGCCAGAGGCGGCCCTGCTGAGCTCTGTTTTAACTGGCAGAGGCACCACGGGATGGACCTTTGCTGTTTCCAGGGTGGCTTCATGAGCCCGATCTAAGCACCCTGTGGTTAGGATCTGGCCCACAGCCCTTCAGTTTGACACCCCTGGTCTACATGTTTATTGAAAACTTCCAAACGCTGATATATACCAGTTGTTGAACTGCAGGCCCCATCATCCCTGATGGCTGGGGTGATAGAAATGTAGTCTAAATCATTGGAAGGATACTTGTCAGTTTTGCTTTTAATAATAGAGTTTATGTTAGAAACTCTAGCAACTAAAGTTTTGTAGGACACAAGTGCACAACATGTAAATGGACAGCTGTCACTTAGAAATGATTGAGGGCACTGTAAGATGAGTTTACTGTGGCTCTGTGGAAAAGATAAGAAATGAAAGCACTGAGTAGGTATCCAAAGGGATTAACCTAAACTCGAAGAAGCTATGTAAGAAGGGCTTCAATTCAGAAGTTATAAGAATTTTAAAATTCAAGTTGCTTTTTATTGCACTTCTTGGAGGTTTTAGCCAAGTTTGAGCTTAGCTAAAGTGCCTGACATTTAGTATCCATGATATTTTATAAACTGATAATGAGCAAATCTTTCCAAATATTTAATATTTCCCCCTAAATTATTTTTGTATAGCTATAAAAGTGTATTTCTAAATGTTATCAATAGGTAAGGATTATATTTATTTGACATAGTGTGAAATGTAAACTTTTATTTGATAACCCACAGATAGCACACACACTATACTTATTATTTGGTAACATTGATATATGGAAATACAGTGGTACCTCTACTTAAGAACTTAATTTGTTCCGTGACCAGGTTCTTAAGTAGAAAAGTTTGTAAGTAGAAGCAATTTTTCCCATAGGAATCAATGTAAAAGCAAATAATGCATGCAAATCGATCAGGAAAGAAATAAAATTTTGGAATTTGGGTGGGAGAAGGAGGAGGAAGAAGAGGAGGAAGACAGTCGCTGCTGAAGGAAGAAGGTGAGGTGAGGGGAATCAAAAAAATCCAAAACTTTAAGACTTAAAAAAAAAGAGGGGCTGCCCAGAGCGAAGAGAACGTTTCTTTTCTCTGGGCGCTGGCAGAGGTTTATTCCCTCTCCAAGAATCCAAAGAAAGGAAAATGCTTCGTTTGCTCTGGACTGCCAAAGCCTCATTAAGCGCCACCGAAAGGCTCCTCTGGCAGCCCAGAAAAGCTCAAGATGGCCGGGTCCAAAGACGGGCTACAAGAATAGTGGAAGGTCTTACGCATAAAACGTATCAGGAAAGACTTAATGAACTCAATCTGTATAGTCTGGAGGACAGAAGGAAAAGGGGGGACATGATCGAAACATTTAAATATGTTAAAGGGTTAAATAAGGTTCAGGAGGGAAGTGTTTTTAATAGGAAAGTGAACACAAGAACAAGGGGACACAATCTGAAGTTACTTGGGGGAAAGATCAAAAGCAACATGAGAAAATATTCTTTTACTGAAAGAGTAGTAGATGCTTGGAACAAACTTCCAGCAAATGTGGTTGATAAATCCACAGTAACTGAATTTAAACATGCCTGGGATAAACATATATCCATCCTAAGATAAAATACAGAAAATAGTATAAGGGCAGACTAGATGGATCATGAGGTCTTTTTCTGACATCAGTCTTCTATGTTTCTATGTTTCTATTAAAGGGGGAATGGCAGGAAACTGGCCAGGACTTCGTGCTGCTCTTAAATTTCCTGGGAAATTTTTCCAGGCTCGGGTTCTTAAGTAGAAAATGGTTCTTAAAAAGAGCCAAAAAAAATCTTGAACACCCGGTTCTTATTTAGAAAAGTTCTTAAGTAGAGGTGTTCTTAAGTAGAGCTACCATGTATAATGGATTTATATACTCAGGGACACCAATGTGATCAAAATCTTGCCTGCACATTTGTCCCCTCACAAGATTTTGCTTCATCCACAGGTGGAAGAAACAAAAATGTCCATAAACATGCACTTGAATGGCTGCGCACAATCAGGCATTCTGGTAGGAGTCCAACACGCGGGTGAGATTTCGGTGATTTTTTTTTGCTTCCGTGCATGTGAGGAAGCAAAAAAATGTCAAAATCTCTCTCTCGTGGCCCCTCACAAGATTTTGCTTCCTGGGCATGCGCAGAAGCTTCTGGTCGATCTCCAAGTGCAATTTAAAGTGATGGTCATTACCTATAAAGCCCTACATGGCTTAGGACCAGATTACTTGTGGGACCATCTTTTGCCTCACACGTCCCAGCGACAAAGAGATGAGGATTAGGTAAAGAGATGAACCCTGGTCATGTCCAAAGGGCATTGTGTCTTTTAGGTTTACTTTCTCCCTTTCAATTACAGTGGCACCTCTACTTACGAACTTAATTCGTTCCGTGACCAGGTTCTTAAGTAGAAAAGTTTGTAAGAAGAAGCAATTTTTCCCATAGGAATCAATGTAAAAGCAAATAATGTGTCTGATTGGGGAAACCACAGGGAGGGTGGAGGCCCTGTTTTCTCCCAGGAGATTACTAGAGAGGCCCCACGGAGGTTTCTCCCCACCTTTTCCGTCCCTGTTTCCTCCCAGGAGATTCCTAGAGAAGCCACACGGAGGCTTCTCACCGCCTTTTCTGGCTCTGTTTCCTCCCAGGAGATTACTAGAGAGGCCCCACGGAGGCTTCTCCCTGCCTTCTCCGGCCCTGTTTCCTCCCAGGAGATTCCTAGAGAAGCCCCACGGAGGCTTCTCACCACCTTTTCTGGCCCTGTTTCCTCCCAGGAGATTCCTAGAGAGGCCCCACGGAGGCTTCTCCCCGCTTTTTCCGGTTACAGTTTTGGAGGCTCGGGTTTCTAAGTGGAAAATGGTTCTTGAGAAGAGGCAAAAAAAAAATCTTGAACACCTGGATATTATCTAGGAACGTTCATAAGTGGAGGCATTCTTAGGTAGAGGTACCACTGTACTTTGTACTTCCTTTAAGTTTTGGGTTCTGTAAGAAAAATATTAGTTTGCAGATCCTTGCCTTGCAAATCCTCCTGAGTTCTATAGAGATGATGGTCAAGTCCTGAAACTGACAATGCCCGCATCAGTTTCTCCTTTCTCTTCTATCCTTCACCAGCCCTGTATTATTATTATTTTTCTTGTTCATTTCTTTCCCTTCTGTGCATGAAGAGTCTTGCTGCAAGACCTTTAGGGCCAAAATTGTTTGCAGTTCATTCTTAATATTCCTGAGTTAGTAGAATAGAGCCCCGGTGGTGCAGTGCTTAGAGTGCAGTACTGCAAGCTACTTCTGCTGATCACCAGATCGAATCTCAGTAGGCTCAAGGTTGACTCAGCCTTCCATCCTTCCAAGGTTAATAAAATGAGGATTCAGATTGTTGGGGGCAATATGTTTACACTCTGTAAACCACTAAGAGAGGTCTGTAAAGCACCGTGAAATGGAATATAAATCTAAATGTTATTGCTATAGAAGTTGAAACAAATATGGATCACTTTTCAACAGCTTCTGAGAGTTTGGAATTGCAAACTGTAGCAAAGCAGAAATGTCCTTTGTTTGTCATCCACTAATCAGTATCAATAGGTGATGCTGAAGAGTAGTCACAACACACATTGCATCTTATTGAGGTTAGCACAGTGTGTATCAATTTTGGGAGAACCTTCCAGGTTGGACAAATAGACAAATAATGATTTCATTTGTTTGTCTTCACCGCACTGCAGATTCTCTGTGAACAAACTTTCCCACCTCCTGAGTTATGGCTGGAAATATATTTTGAATGTTCTTGATTTTATAAATAATACTAGTTCGTTCTGCCTCTACATTTCCTGGAAAAAGAAACCCTGATGTGGTCCACATTGCATCCACTGTGTAACACCGTCTGTGATAAACCAATACTATTTTTAATGTTTTATATTTTGTGCCAAAAGGGAGCAAGAAGAGAAATGATAGCAGTGTGTACTTGATAAAAAAATCAACTACATAGGACCAATTTCCAGAAACACTTATGTAGTTGTGATAGCTTATTTGGAAGGGAACTGCCTTTTGAGTAGCAGAATATAATATAATATAATATAATATAATATAATATAATATAATATAATATAATATAATATAATATAATATAATAGAATAGAATAGAATAGAATAGAATAGAATAGAATAGAATAGAATAGAATTCTTTATTGGCCAAGTGTGATTGGACACACTAGGAATTTGTCTTTGGTGCATATACTCTCAGTATACATAAAAGAAAAGATACATTTGTCAAGAATCGTGAGGTACAACACTTAATGATGGTCATAGGGTCATAGGGTCAGTGAAACATCTCCCCTGGGCCTATACAGTTTATGTATGGTATGCTTGTGTGTATGTTTTCTTTTAATAATGGGGCTTTTAGTGTTTCTTTTAAATTATTAGATTTGTTATATATTGTTTATTATTGCTGTGAGCCGCCCCGAGTCTATGGAGAGGGGCGGCATACAAATCTAATAAAATAAATAAATAAATAAATAAATAAATAAATAACTAAGCAATCAGGAATCAATCAATATTAATATAGATCATAAGGATAAAAGCAGCAAAGTTATAGTTTTACAGTCATAAGTGGGAGTAGGTAGGTGATAGGAACGATGAGAAGACTAATAGTAATAGTAAGGTAGCCTTAGTGAATAGTTTGATGGTGAGGGAATTATTAGTTTAGCAGAGCGGTGGCATTCGGGGGAAAACTGTTCTTGTGTCTAGTTGCTTAGATGCACAGTCCTATATAGTTTTGAGGGTAGGAGCTGAAACAATTTGGGTCGAGGATGTGAGTGGTCTGTAAATATTTTCACAGCCCTCTTTTTGACTCATGCAGTCAGGGCCACCGATAGACCGGTACTACTGGGAGTCCCGTCATGGGCCCGGCAAAATTGAACAATTAGGGGGGCCCGGCGGTCAGCAGCTGCTTGCACATGCGCAGACTGTCACCTCAGCAAAGTAAAAGGCCGGGCCTTTTACTTTGCTGAGGTGAGGCAGCAGGCAGCTGGCAAAAGAGGGAGGGTACAGTCTGCGCATGTGCAAGGAGCTGCTAACTTGGCGAGGACTTCCAAGTTCCTTCTTAGCGCCTTCCAAGTTTTCCGGCAACTGCAGCGCCCCGCCCGGCTGGAGCTTCCCTGGTGGCTGCAGCAGGTGAGCTTTGGGGCTGGTGGGAGGGTAGCGGCAGTGGAAGGGTGGCGCGCAGCGGGAGGGTGATGGCGGGTGGGCAGCGACAGCCGCAGCGGGTAGTAGCCCCCCCTCCCTCCTCTCTCCCTCTCTCTTTCTCTCAGCAGTCGCAGTGGGTAGTAGCCGTGGGGCAGCGGCAGAGTGGTCAGCTGTGAGGCGGAGCTCTGGAACAGAGGCACTGACTGTCCGCGGCGGCTGGACAGCATTTACGGCGTCTAGCAACACGTCTAGCCTCTGCCGTCAGTGCTCCGTTCCGGAGCTCCGCCTCACAGCTGACGACCTTGCCACCGCCGAGAGAAAGAGAGAGGGAGAGAGGGGGAGAGAAAGAGATAGCAAGAGAGGGAGAGAGAGAAAGAGAGAGGGAGAGAGGGGGGAGAGAGGGGAGAGAGAGAGAAAGAGAGGGAGAGGGAGAAAGAGAGAGGGAGAGAGGGGGAGAAAGAGATAGCAAGAGAGGGAGAGAGAGGGAGAGAAAGACAGAGAAAGAGATAGCAAGAGAGGGAGAGAGAGAAAGAGAGAGAGAGGGAGAGAGGGGGGAGAGAGAGATATCAAGAGAGGGAGAGAGAGAAAGAGAGAGGGAAAGAGGGGAGAGAGAGGGGGGAGAGAAAGAGAGAGAAAGAGAAGGAGAGGGAGAAAGAGAGAGGGAGAGAGCGGGGAGAAAGAGATAGCAAGAGAGGGAGAGAAAGAGATAGCAAGAGAGGGAGAGAGAGAAAGAGAGAGGGAGAGAGGGGGGAGAAAGAGATAGCAAGAGAGGGAGAGAGAGGGAGAGAAAGAGAGAGAAAGAGATAGCAAGAGAGGGAGAGAGAGAAAGAGAGAGGGAGAGAGGGAGAGAGAGAGAGAGCAGGAGAGGGAGAAAGAGAGAGGGAAAGAGGGGGGAGAGAAAGAGACAGTAAGAGAGACAGAGAGAGAAAGACAGAGAAAGAGAGACATAGCAAGAGAGACAGAGAAAGAGAGAGAGAGAGAGAGACAGCAAGAGGCAGAGAGAGAGAGACATAGCAAGAGAGACAGAGAGAGAGAAAGAGAGACATAGCAAGAGAGAGAGAGAAAGAGACAGAGAAAGAGAGACATAGCAAGAGAAGCAGAGAGAGAGAGAAAGAGAGACATAGCAAGAGAGATAGCAAGAGAGAGAGAAAGAGAGACAGAGAGAGAGAGAAAGAAAGAGATAGCAAGAGAGACAGAGAAAGAGAGAGAAAGAGAGAGAATGAAAGAGAGATAGCAAGAGAGGCAGAGAGAGCAAGGGAGAGAGAAAGACATAGAGGGAGGGAAGGAGGGAGAGAGAAAGAGAGCAAAAAAGAGAGGAAGAAAGAAAGAAAGAGGGATGGAGAGAAAGAAGGGAAGGAAGGAAGAGAGAGAAAGAAAGAGGGAGGGAGAAATAGAGCGAAATGGAGGAAGATATTTTTTTTTTGTCCAAACTTTTCTTTAGCGCCCCCCCCCTTCAGTGTTCCCCAGGATTTTGAAAATATGAATAATGTGCAGCGGCTCAAAAAAGGTTGGGAAACACTGTACTAGGGCTTGTAAGTTGGCTCCAGGCTTCTCTCACTCCCCCTCCCTTTCTCCCCCCCCCCACATCTTTCACGCCCTCTCCTGTTAAGTTGCACAAAAGCTGGTCAAGGGGAAAAAAAATTCTAAAGAAAAATTGAAGTCCTCCTTGAGGAACTGCTCCTCCAGCTCCAGCTGGACAATGTTTGCTTGGAACTGAAGGCCCAAAGGGCATTTTTGGAATAAACATGCATTGTGGGTCCTGAATAAGTTGCTGTTTTCCTTTGGAAATCAGCTGCGCTGTACTGCACTCTCCCATGGCTCTATTAGTGCTACCACTACCAGCATGTAGCCGGCATGAAACCACAGCTTAAATATATTGTTTGCAGAGTGGAGCTGTTTGCATAGCCTCAGATTAAAAGGGCTGATCAAATGTTGGGGTATAGTTTTCTCCTGGTATGGAAGTTTTAGAGCACCATAGGATTTTTCTGTTGTGCAGTACTTCTTTCCCTCCTTCCATTTCTTTCATTCCCCCTCTCCCTTTTTATTTCTCTTTCATTCTCTTTCTTTCATTCTCTTTCTTGCTTTCTTTCTTGCTCTTTTTCTTTCTCTCTTTTACCTTCCCTTCCATTATTTCTTCTTTTCTTTCTCCTTCCTACCTTCTTCCCTCCCTTCCTTCAGTCCTTCCTCTCTTACTCTCCCCTTTCATAAGTTTCCTTGCTTCCTTCTTCTGTTCCTGTCCCTTCGCCCTTTCTTTCTTTCTTTCTTTCTTTTTTTTTCTTTTTTTTCTTTCTTTCCTTTCTTCCTTCCTTCTTTCCTTCCTTCCCTCCCTCCATTTCTTGCTTTCCTTCTCCTTCCTCCCTTCTTTCCTCGCTCACTCCCTTGTTTCACTCCTTCCTCTCTTACTCTCCCATTTCACACCTTTCCTTGCTTCCTTTGCACCCTTCCTCTGTTCCTGTCCCTTCCCTCTTTCCTTCCTTCCTTCCCACTCTCCGTCCATTCATTCACCCATTCTTCTGTTGATCGCCCCTTTTACCATTCCTTCCTTCCTTCCTTCCTTCCTTCCTTCCTTCCTTCCTTCCTTCCTCCTTCCTTCCTTCATAGCTCGCCCTCGCCTTTCTTCCCTTCCTTCCAGATGGGAGTGCCCCCTCAAGACACCTGCCCAACTGCTGGTACCCTGCTTTTTCTCTCCCCTCATCCTTTCCAGCTCCTCGCCAGTGGCTGCCAGGTGTGGGATCCCCTCCCCTCTCCCCTCGCTAGAAAGCACATGGTTTTGTCAACAAGGCCTCTTCCAAGAAGGGAGAAGTGCCAAGGAGCCGTAAATAAGCCATGCTCCGCCTGACCGATGCCAGGAGGCTCTTTCTTTGCCTCGCCGCTCCCGCTTCTTTGTTTCTCCTGGATGAGTCCACACAATCGGCTTAACACAGTTCCTGAAATAGCCTATGGCAGTGTTTCCCAACCTTGACAACTTGAAGATATCTGGACTTCAACTCCCAGAATTCCCCAGCCAGCGTTTGCTGGCTGGGGAATTCTGGGAGTTGAAGTCCAGATATCTTAATGTTGCCAAGGTTGGGAAACACTGGCCTATGGGACCGCCTCGCTTGGCGTGAAGCGGGAAATGATCCCCGGGGGATGGAGTGGCTCGGCGACTTAAAATAGTTTTAAAATGGCGGGGGGCCCCAGACACTTAGGCTGTATGGGGCCCCAAAATTCCTGATGGTGGCCCTGCGTGCAGTATACCGGTCCTCAATGGAAGGCAGGTTGGCAGCAATTGTTTATTCTGCACTTCTGATTACCCTCTGAAGTCTGTGTTGGTCTTGTGTTGCAGAACCAAACCAGACATTCATAGAGGTGCAGATGACAGTCTCAATAATTCCTCTATAGAACTGTATCAGCAGCTCCTTGGGCAGTTTGATCTTCCTGAGTTGGCTCAGAAAGCAAGTACTAAGAAAAGCCATCTAAGACCACATTTGGAATACTGTGTTCATTTCTGGAGACCTCACCTACAAAAAGATATTGACAAAATTGAACGGGTCCAAAGACGGGCTACAAGAATGGTGGAAGGTCTTAAGCATAAAACGTATCAGGAAAGACTTAATGAACTCAATCTGTATAGTCTGGAGGACAGAAGGAAAAGGGGGACACATGATTGAAACATTTAAATATGTTAAAGGGTTAAATAAGGTTCAGGAGGGAAATGTTTTTAACAGGAAAGTGAACACAAGAACAAGGGGACACAATCTGAGGTTAGTTGGGGGAAAGATCAAAAGCAACATGAGAAAATATTATTTTACTGAAAGAGTAGTAGATCCTTGGAACAAACTTCCAGCAGACGTGGTTGATAAATCCACAGTAACTGAATTTAAACATGCCTGGGATAAACATATATCCATCCTAAGATAAAATACAGAAAATAGTATAAGGGCAGACTAGATGGATCATGAGGTCTTTTTCTGCCGTCAGTCTTCTATGTTTCTATCTTTCTAAGTTAAGAGCAAAGCCCAGCTGAAGCTGCTTCCAATTTCCCACAGGCTTGATCTGCTGTCTGAAGGAAGTTCATAAGTTTTCACGCTACATCTCTGTTATAGATGGAGCATGGGCAGAATAATAGTTAGAAGGGACCTTGGAGGTCTTCTAGTCCAATCTCCTGCTCAAGCAGGAAACTCTATATGTTTGTTGTTTTGAGCTCCGAGCAATTTGGTTGCAAACATTTCATCCCCATTCAAGGAGACATCTTCAGTGTGCTTTGGATTGTGCTTGTCTGGGGGAGCCTTTAAATGCCTTTCTGAGTCCTGGTCTGATTTCAGGTTGTGTGATTGGCTGGCTGTAGTTGCTGAGTCATACTCCTTGGTTGATTTTAAGTATTAATTCTGTGATGTAAATTAATGCTGCTGTTGTTATTCGGATGTCTTCTGATGATGTCATGTTCTGGTTTGGGTTGATTTGATTGACTGCATGTGACATGGTCCGATTTCTTGTGATCTGTCACGTTAGAACTTTATACATGGGGCTACCTTTGAAGAGTGTTTGGAAACTTCAGATCGTGCAGAATGCAGCTGGGAAAGCAATCGTGGGCTTTCCTAGATACGCCCATGTCACACCAACACTCCGCAGTCTGTTGATTGCTGATCAGTTTCCAGTCACAATTCAAAGTGTTGGTTATGACCTATAAAGCCCTTCATGGCATCGGACCAGAATATCTCCGGGACCGCCTTCTGCCGCACGAATCCCAGCGACCAGTTAGGTCCCACAGAGTTGGCCTTCTCTGGGTCCCATCTACAAAACAATGCCGTCTGGGTAGAGCATTCTCTGTGGCAGCCCAGGGGTAGAGCATTCTCTGTGGTGGCCCCAACCCTCTGGAATCAACTCCCCCCAAAGATCAGGACTGCCCCCACCCTCCTTGCCTTTCACAAACTCCTTAAAACCCACCTCTGCCATTAGGCATGGGGAAATTGATTCCCCTGGGCCGTTCCGTTTTATGAATGGTTTGTCTGGGATGTATGACTGTTTTTATATTAAGGGTTTTAAACTGTTTTTAATCATTGGATTTGTACTGTGTTTTGTGGTTGTGAGCCGCTCCTAGTCTCCGGAGAGAGGCAGCATACAAATCTAATTATTATTATTATTATTATTATTATTATTATTATTATTATTATTATTATTATTATTATTATCATCATCATCATTATTAACAACAACAACAAACAACAACAACAATAACAATAATAATAATAATAGTATATAATCCTATATCGTTTCAGACAAATGGTTGTCCAATCTCTTAAAAAATCTCCAACTTCCGAGCCGTGGTGGCATGGAGGTTAGAGTGCAGAACTGCAGGATATTTCTGCTGCCTGCTGGCTGACTTCAATTTGGCAGATCGAATCTCACCAGACTCAAGGTTGACTCTGCTTTCCATCCTTCCAAGGTGGGTAAAATGAGGACTCAAATTGTTGGGGGCAATATGCTGACTCTATATACTATTTAGAGAGGGCTGTAAAGCACTGTAATGCAGTATATAAGTCTAAGTGCTATTGCTATTCTGGAGGCAAATTATTCCACTGATTCATTGTTCTAACTGTCAGGAAATTTATCCTTAGTTCTAAGGTTTCTTTTCTCCTTGATTAGTTTCCATTCATTGCTTCTTGTTCTACCCTCATATGTTTTGGAGAATACATTGACCCCCTTTTCCTTGTGGCAGCCCCTGAGATATTGGAACAATGATATCCTGTCACCCCCTAGTCCTTCTATTCATTAAACTAGACCTACCCAATTCCTGGGTTCTTCATATAAAACCAAAAGCTCCCCATCTGTACCTTCAGAAACTAAAAAAATAATATATTATTATTTTTTGACGAACTGGCTCTTTCTAGCTGAATCAGCAATGGTTCATTATGATTTTTTCCTCTCATGTTTTAATACTCTTTAATCAGCATTTTCCCTCTTTTTTTTTTTGCAAGGATAAGCCATTGATCTGGAAAAAGGCAGAGAACCAAACTGCAGTTCTTCACAGCTGTGGATGAATCAGAGTGTTTTTGCCCAAGGGGAGTGTTCCATCACACACGGTGCAATAAAAGTCGAGCCTGAAGTCAGTCCAGCACTTTATTCCATAGGGTAGGCTCTGAGCAGGAACTGGCACGAGCAGCAGGGAGACCGTATGTATGTATGTATGTATGTATGTATGTATGTATGTATGTATGTGATTTCTATGCTGCCCCTCTCCGAAGATTCAGGGTGGCTTACAACATATAAAAACAGTAAATTACAATAAAATGTGTTGTGGTTAGCTCTGACCCAGCTCCTGCCCCAAGGACTGTGGATGTGGGGGAGACATCCACATGCTGCAAACTTGTTTTGCCCCTGGTGGAATCTGATGATGAAGGCTCCTCTGACCAAGAAGACATGAGTGACAGGGAGGAGGAGAGTGTGGCAGACAGCTCAGAAGGAGATCAATTATCTAAATCCTCCTTGGATTGAGAACAAGAGTTAATGATACAGCCACGCATGCAGAGAGCGATGCATAGGCAACAACAACTGAGAGATTATTATCAAAGAAAATGAGGCCACCTGTGGTTGGGTGGGGCTGTGGTGATTAGTGAGGCTGCTATAAATAGCAGCCTGTGGGTTTGGCCATTGTGGAGGATTATCTGATCGTTGTGTTTCGTGACTGCTTTACTGACTTTGACCTTTTGTGTGCTGATTTTTCCCCACTTTGAAACTCAACCAGAGCAAAGTGTGTTTCACTTTGTGAGAAAAGAAGGACTGTGAATTGCCTCACAGCTGCAAGCTAAGTATCACAGAACTGATAAGGGACTTGTACAAATTACCAGTTTGTTTGGAGAGGAGTGCTCTTTGCTATACCAAAAGAGGGCTTAGGTTAAGGGAATTTTCATTATAAAGAACATTGTTTTGAATTTTCAAACATGTGTGTGTCTGAAATTTGTACCTGTGAATTTTTGAGAGGAGTCTACCAGAGAGCCCGACAGAACAAAAATGAATCCAATTAAATTAAAACTACATAGCTATCTAAAATCCCTAATTTTATTAAAAATCAATCACACCCATTCGTACATCAATAATAATAATAATAATAATAATAATAATAATAATAATAATAATTTATTAGATTTGTATGCCGCCCCTCTCCAAGGCCTCAGAGCGGCTCACAACAAATAAAACATCATATACAAATCCAATGTTAAAACAGTTTTTTTAAAAAAAAACTGTTAAAAACAGTCATACAACCCAAACATACCATACATAAAGTCAAGGCAGCTAAGGATATTTCAATTCCTCCTACATACAATCATACAATCATTCGTGTATGAAACTATAAATTTATGGGTTCCCGGCAGCTCTGCCAACCAATGACAGGATTTTGAATCTGCCGCTGCTTTATTTGCCAAGCAGCAGTGGCTCTGCTAATTTGCACGTACATTCGTACTTAACAGGGAGTTTGGCGCCTTCCCAAACTGGTAATGACACCCCCTTTTTCATTCCCCTGGAAAGCATTTGAAACATGTGCTTTTTCTTTCCTTTATTCTTCCCCCAGGGATGTCCGCAGGGCATAGGCTTTTTTTTTTTTAAAGTCAATATGGTGCTTCAAGAGTGTGATTCTCTCCATTTTTTAAAAAAATATGTGATGCCTGTGAAACACAAGTAGTGCTTTGATCACATTGTTGCGAACCAATATCTTGAGTTCTTTTTTTAAGCGGAGTTCTATGGGAAACCCCTGTTTTTACCTCAGTGATGGTGGATCGCTTGATTGCGATGGTAAAATGCATAGCGACGTGTGCAGCAGTGGGGTGAGGGGGACATAGGGGTCTCGGAGGATGGTGAGCAGATCTGCCCAAGTAGCCTCGTTAATAGACGTCAGGGCAAATAGGGCGTGGGCAGTCTCGAACATGTCGGGCCTGAAAACCCCCAGGAAATGAGCCCTTTTCCGAGCCCTCAAAAGCTCCGTGAGGGCATTAGCAATCAGAAAAATTTCAAAACAGGCTACATACGATCCCCATGCTTTGAAAATCTTGAAGTCTAGCGGTGTGGATATGGTGTTAACTGAGGATGAATTCTTGTAGGTGACAGAGGTGGAGACGTGGAGGATCCCACCCTCATCGCCAGTGTTATAAGAGACAGACGCAGAATACTGGAATCAACATCTTTAATTGGCAACAGTAGAACAAAGACTCTCCACGAGGGATGTAAAGATGTAGCCATAGCAAAGTCCTTCTAGATTCTCAAGGTCATTCTTTGTTCAGTACCTGTCTGGAAGCTGATGGCAGTAATGGATATTAATTAATTAATTTACTTACTTACTTACTTACTTACTTACTTACTTACTTACCCCACTCATTCCAAAATGGACTCAGAGCGGCTAACAAGTGGGATAAATACAACAATACTAAATTATGACCAGAATGCAAAATAAAATCAGTAATATAATAAAGCAATAAAACAATATCCTAAAAAGAACCATACATACATACACTACAGTCAATCTAATTCCAGGTCTACTGGAAAAGCCAACTAACAACTTTTTGGAAGACCGGTAGGGAGGAGACGGTGCAAGTCTCTGGAGGTAGTTGATTCCACAGGGTTGGAGCCGCCACAGAGAAGGCTCTTCCTCAAAGTCCCACCAATCAACATTGCTTGGCGGAAAGGACCTGGAGAAGGCAGACTCTGTGGGCCCGTAATGAGGTATGAAGTCAGAGGCGGTCCCGTAAATAATCTGGCCCTGAGCCAACAAGGCTCACGTTGGCAGAAGATCACTGGGTGTTGAGGGAAGGGAATGAACTTTAAACTGGGTGGAGAAACCCTTTGGGGAATGCTGTGCTTCGGACTCTGACTTAATTTCTGATGCTATTTGGAAACCTGACACATAGTTCCAATTGGGCCATGGGTCTTGACCTGTGGGTTGTGGAACCCTGTTCTACTCCAACTCTCTGTCCAACAGCAGGAGATGTTATTGCATCCTAGACAAACAGTTTTTCTTTTTTGGGAGATCCTAAATCATTCCCTGCAATTCCCAAATCCTCTGCTGCTCTTTCTGAGTCAGTTAAACATTCACACAGTAGTTTTAAAGGAGAAAAGGCTAAATCGTTCCTGGTTAAAATCCTCAAAGGCTGCCATCAGATCATGCAAACCAGCAACAGCTTTCGCCAGCACCACCATTATTGGAAAGCATCTATGTATCTGGCTTTCACAACTTCAGTATTTGGTAGTACAACTCAGAAAGCTGTGTGTGGTTACAGTGTGTGGTTCTGACCTTTAATAGTTTGTCTCGATCTGTCACAGTCCTTTTCCCAAAGAGCAGTTGCATGGCTAAACTTATACTTTTATATAAGAAGAGCCTACTTATATGGCTCTAAGGTTCTCTATTGACATGATCTCTGTTATTTTTTGTAATGACTGAGTAGTAGTCCAGCTATTACGCACTATTTTTTCACCTTCAGCAAGAGATCCCTTAAGACTTCTTCCCTTCTAGCATTGGAATATTGCTGATGTTTCTTTTGGCAATTTTAATAATGCTTTCTGTTCCTTTCAGCATAGTTCCCTCTAAGCTGAGCAGTGAGCAATCGCTCACTTAAAAATCATCATCAACTCAGAGTTTTCCAAACCTGCCCAGAAGCCGAGAGGGAAAGAGTGAGAGGGAAGGAGAGAGAGGGGAAGAGAGGAAGAGAGAGAAACAGATAGAAAAAAGAGAGGAAGGAAAAGAGAAAGAAAAAGAATGGGAGTAAGGAAGAAAGAAAATCAAAATCTAGTTTGAAACTAGCTCAACTATTTAAGTGGCATTTTGATATTGATAGAGTTGCCCTATTATGAGCTCACTGTTATAGACACACAGTACAGTATTTTATTTTGAAATTCTGAGGCGAAACAGGGTGGGTTTTTTATTTATTTATTTGTTTGTTTGTTTATTTATTTATTTATTTATTATTTCTGTGCCGCCCAGTCCCAAAGGGACTGCCGCTCAGACACTATACTTTTCCGCCCACCCCCCAAAAAAATTAGAGGGAACACTGCCTTTCAGTCTAGCATTTCTCATGAATCTATCATTAACTCATCCTGCACACGAGTTAAATGAATAAGGTGACAACATACAACTTTAGCACAGTCCTTTCCTAATTTGGAATAATTTAGTTTAATCCGTATTCCATACTAACCTTTATCCCTGGTCATTATATACTATATATCATTCCATTCCTCTCCTAAATTTAACTTAAATGAATTAAACTCAGTTGGCTAGGCATTTAAAGCTCAGCATCTCCTGCAAACCTAGCATTTGAACAGAGTAATGAAGATGACAAAAGAACAAATTATGCATGGGGTTATTAGATTAATAGACAGCTGGTTAAACAATCATATTCAACAAATATACATCAGTCACTCTGCATCAAGCTGTATTGAACTGTTCAGCAGTGTACCTTGGACTCCATTCTAGTTCCTTTATTAAGTTACCATATTTATAAATGCCTTGGACGATGAGAGAGAAACATATGTTTATCCAATTTTCAGTTTTGCAGATGACACAAATACCTTAGGGGCAGTACCAAATCCACGGGAGTCTTGACAAACTGGACTCTTGGACAGAATCCAGCAGTATGGATTTCATCCAGGATGAATGCATAGTCCTACATTTGAATAAGGAAAGTTGTGCACAAAACTGTTTTTGGGAGCAAGGCAAAGGTTGTGAATCTCTAGATTTATATTTTGGGGGAAATAAAAATTAATTAGTCAATTACACTAATATAGATCAGAAGAACAGCAGTAGCGAAACAAACCACACAGCAATCTCCTCCAGCATTCATTTCCCACTGCGCCCAAGCACAAGATTCATGGCCTTCAAGCTATAACAAGGTGATTTGGGGTCTTTGAAGAGGTATATTTGGAAGATCAAAGTTTGGTAACTCAGAGGAGTGGGAGACAAGCTCATGGTCTTGATTCAGCAATGCTCGTGAAGAGAGACACTGCATGGCCCAAAGAAGTATAACTTTGTTTTGTGGCATTCTGTGGCATAATCAAGAGGACTGAGATATAATGGGAGCAGATCAAAGTAGAAAAAGTTGCAGCAGGCAAGTCAGGCAATAAATGGAGCATAAACAAATTTTAGCTGGTGGGCCAGAGAAAAAAGGTTCAATAGAGCAGTCTTGGAGTATTTCTTGGAGTATATGACTCTAAAGTGGGTAACAGGGTTGATATTCCTGGAGGGGTCTGTAATATGGTAAATGATTTAACTTTACTAGATAAATGGTCAAAGCAATGGAAACTGCAGTTTAATGTTTCCAAATGTAAAATAATGCACTTGGGGAAAAGGAATCCTCAATCTGAGTATTGCATTGGCAGTTCTGTGTTAGCAAAAACTTCAGAAGAGAAGGATTTAGGGGTAGTGATTTCTGACAGTCTCAAAATGGGTGAGCAGTGTGGTCGGGCAGTAGGAAAAGCAAGTAGGATGCTTGGCTGCATAGCTAGAGGTATAACAAGCAGGAAGAGGGAGATTGTGATCCTCTTATATAGAGCGCTGGTGAGACCACATCTGGAATACTGTGTTCAGTTCTGGAGACCTCACCTACAAAAAGATATTGACAAAATTGAACGGGCCCAAAGACGGGCTACAAGAATGGTGGAAGGTCTTAAAGCATACAACGTATCAGGAAAGACTTAATGAACTCAATCTGTATAGTCTGGAGGACAGAAGGAAAAGGGGGGGACATGATCGAAACATTTAAATATGTTAAAGGGTTAAATAAGGTTCAGGAGGGAAGTGTTTTTAATAGGAAAGTGAACGCAAGAACAAGGGGACACAATCTGAAGTTAGTTGGGGGAAAGATCAAAAGCAACGTGAGAAAATATTATTTCACTGAAATAGTAGTAGATCCTTGGAACAAACTTCCAGCAGACGTGGTTGGTAAATCCACAGTAACTGAATTTAAACATGCCTGGGATAAACATATATCCATTGGAAGTTAAAATACAGGAAATAGTATAAGGGCAGACTAGATGGACCATGAGGTCTTTTTCTGCCTTTAGTCTCCTATGTTTCTATGTTTCTATGTTTCTATGTTTCTTCCTGTTGAAAGAGAGAAAATTGGCAGGGGCTGATGGAGAAAATGGCTTCTGTGGACTTTATGAATATGGCAGGAGTGTCTTTCTCTGTTTATTTTGAAAGAACAATTCATGCTTTCAAGTCAACTGAGTGTTCATTTGAGTGGCAGAGTGGCCCATACGGAATAGTACAAACAACCTTAATTATTTAGTATGTTTCTTCTTCTTCTTTTTTTAATTAAGCAAACACAGTTGATTTTCTTCGGGATGGGCTTTGCCACGTTAATAAATCGGTTAATTAGGAAGTGCTGTTGTCGGAGATGTTCCCCTGCCTGATGTTCATATTAAATTCATGTAATGTCATTAAAACTGAAAAAGATAAAACCTGAGGTGATGGTAATAGTAGAGAAACCATGAAACACTATGGAGGGAAAAAAGCAGGAAGCAGGAGAACGCATTGGCAGAAAACTTCATTCCCTAAAAAATCATCTGGAAACAAATAAAATCAGTATCACCTTATGGCAATCTGACAGAATTACACAACTGTATCTTAATATATAGATATAGAGGGAGCTACCAGAGCAAACAGCTCTGCGGAAGTCAGGCGTTAGAAAAGGACCAATACGATTTGCCTTGGAACTATAGTAGGGGAGGTGGCGTCTGTGTGTCTCAGGTTCTTGATAGCTAAAAGGTGTTGGATAACCATTTGTCTGAAGTAGTGTAGGGTTTCCTGCCTAAGCAGACTGTTGGAGTAGTTATCCAACATCTGAAAAAGTCGGGGTTGTGCAGCAGGTAGAGTGCTATACTGCAGGCCACTGAAGCTGACTGTAGATCAGTAGGTTAGGAGTTCAAATCACTGGCTCAAGGTTGACTCAAACTTCCATCCTTCCGAGGTGGGTAAAATGAGGACCCAGATTGTGGGGGCAATATGCTAGGCAAAGGTTGAAGTAGACCCAGAGACAGGGTTTTGAGCAATCGGTACTTTTATTCAGCTCAGAGAACAAGTGACAGCTCAGCAAGGTAAAGTGACAATTCAGCGAGTACCGACTGGCTCTGCAGGGAGAAACCGCTTCATTTATACTTTTGCGGTTCCCGCCAAAGCTAGAGCCGGCCGCGTCTGAGCCAATCAGGAGCGACTTCCTGCTTGGGCTCAGACAGCGCTGGAAAAGAGGAACAAACTATTTACAGCGTTACAAGGTAGCCATTCCAGGATACAACACCCCTCCCCTCATAGTTGGACTCATCCATCAAGAAAGCCATGTGACGAAGTCGTCCAATCGGTGAGGCCTCCGAGGCTCTCGCGCTGACCTGCGCAGTCCAATTTCTCCTCCGCCACTGACTGTGGAGGATGGCTCGCCGCTGCTCTCCCGGTGCGGCGGACTTGGCCTGGCGGGCCCAACGAAGGCCTCGGAGGACGAGGATGGCTCGGCGTCGCTGGATGGTTCCCCCTGGCCCGATAAGTCTCTTTGCGTGTTTCTTAGTTCGGGCAATGTACTAAAGTCTGTTGAAGGGGGAGAGTCCAAGTCAGCGGGTTGTTGCAATTGGTTTTCAGTTCGTTTCCGAATGTGGTCTATGTGTCGTTTCCACAAACGACCATCCTCCAGTTTAACAATATAAGTCTTGGGTGCGTTTTGCTTAACAATAATTCCCTTCATCCAGTTTACATTTCCATCAAAACATTTTACATATACATTTTGACCCAAATACATTTCTCTTTCTGGTTTCATGCACATTTGGTTATTATTCACACAGAACCTTGGATTTAACCTGTCTAATGGTGACCTCAACTTTCTCCCCATCAATAACTCTGCAGGGCTTACATGTGTGTGCGAGTTAGGGGTAATGTGCTGGGTTAATAAGAATTGGTCCAAGTTCTGTTGCACATCTCCAGGGCCTGACCTGTGCAATGCCTCCTTTGCCACCCTTACGTAACGTTCTGCCAACCCGTTAGCCCAGGGCGAGTAAGGCGAGATGAGGGCATGCCTGACCCCTAGGCCATCTAGGAATAATTCGAATTGTCTGGCTGTTAGCTGTGGCCCATTGTCAGACACCAATAGATCAGGGCAACCATGGGATGCAAACAGTCTGCTCAATACCTTGATAGTGGCACTTGTGGTTATGTTGTTCATTGCTATTATTTCCAACCATTTGGAGAAAGCATCAACCACTATTAGGAAGTACTGAGACCCCACTGGGCCAGCAAAATCGATGTGGATCCTAGACCAAGGGCCAGCAGGCTGTTCCCACTCAGCCGGAGTTGTTTTGGGGGGACTGGGCCTTGACTCTTGGCACGGGTCACACTTTGAAACCCAACTTTCAATATCAGCATCTAGCCCTGGCCACCATAAATGCCCCCTTGCTAGGCTCTTCATCCTGACAATCCCAGGATGGCCCACGTGTAACATTCTGAGTACCTTTTCCCTTAGGCGTTTGGGGATGATCACTCTATCCCCCCACAGCAAACAACCTTTTACATATGATAATTCAAGCCTTTTGTTTTTAAAATCACACAATTCAGGTTTAACAATATCATTTTGCCATCCCTTTAGAACACAGTTCACCACTTGTTTAAGGATTTGGTCTTGCTGCGTGTGTGCAGCTACCTCTTTTGCTGTGGTTAGTGGGTTTTCCTCGAGTTCTATCATTAGCACATCTGTGGCAGGAACAGGGTCTTCTACCAAGTCTGCTATGGGGCATCTGCTGAGGCCGTCTGCATGATTGATTTCCTTCCCCCCCTTGTGGGTGAGCTCATACTGATACCCTGAGAGGAAAAGGGCCCATCTGATTAGTCTTGGAGACATAAAAGGTGGAGTGGGCTTGTTGGGGGCTAGCAGGCCTAGTAGGGGTTTGTGGTCAGTGACTAGCTCAAAGCTTCTTCCAAAAATGTAATTGTGAAACTTCTTTACCCCTGCCACTAATGCTAGAGCCTCCTTGTCTAATTGACTATAATTCCTCTCCGTGCTGGTCATGGTTCTTGAAAAAAATGCTATTGGGGCCTCTGTCTTATTGGGTAGAACGTGAGCTAAAACTCCTCCTATGCCGTACGGCGAAGCGTCGCACGTGAGCCTAATGGGTAGTGAAGCACTATATTGGACTACTACACTCTTAGACGTTAATAAATTTTTTATTTGGCAAAAAGCTTCACGTTCAGTTTTCCCCCATGTCCAGCGGGCTTCCTTCTGGAGTAAACGATGGAGAGGCTCTGCTACTGTTGCCTTCTGCTTTAAAAAAACGGAATAAAAATTAAGGAGGCCCAAAAATGCCTGCAACTCACTCTTATCTCGTGGCTCTGGGGCTTCTCTAATTGCTCTCAGCTTCTCTGTTGTGGGGTGGATACCTTCTTTATCTATCTTATACCCAAGGAATTCAATACTGTCAGTTCCCCAGACACATTTATCAGGCTTGATTCGTAACCCTTTGTCCTGTAGCCTCTTAAGTACTTCCCTTATTCTTTTGTTCACTTGTTCCTGGTTTTCCCCTGCAATTAAGATGTCATCAAAATATGGAATTGCCCCATTTACCCCTGACAATAGGCGTTCCATGATGCTCTGGAATATTCCTGGGGCTATGCTTACCCCAAACTGTAACCTCGTGCATTTGAAAGCCCCCCTGTGTGTTACAATCGTTTGAGCGTTTGCTGTTTGTTCATCGACCGGAAGTTGCTGGTAAGCCTGCGCCAGGTCGATCTTTGCGAACCTTTTCCCCTCCCCCAGGGAGTGTAAGAGTTGCTGCACAACCGGAATGGGGTAGGGGTGGTGCTGGAGCGCCTTATTCAGGGTTGATTTGTAATCAGCGCAAACTCTTAAGGAGCCATCTGGCTTCAGGGGTGTCACTATGGGAGTTTCCCATGGCCCCTGTTCCACAGGGACCAAGATACCTTGACTAATGAGTTTGTCCAGCTGTATGTCTAGCTTGGGGAGAAGCGGAAGAGGAACCCTGCGAGGTTTCAGTCTAACCGGTGGGACCTTGGGGTCAATAGAGAAAGATATAGGGGGTCCCTTATACAATCCTAAGGTGGGGCTGAACACTTCAGGGAACTCTTTCACAAAGTTAGGCATAATATCACAGTTTACATTACACACACCCGAAATTTCGATCCCCAACGGTTCCATCCACGCTAGCCCTAGCAGGGAGTGTTTGGCCCCCGTCACAATAAGCATGGGAAGGGTACATTTAACATTCTTAAATGCAATAGGTACATTTGCAGTTCCCAGGACCGAGATTACCCCCCCTTGGAAGTCTCTGATCACCAAAGAGGTTTGAATTAGGTCAGCCTTAGACACATTAGGCATATATAGCTTAAATTTTTCCCAGGGCATGATGGTATATCTCGAGCCCGTATCCAGCTCCATTGAGCAAGGCTGGTTATTTAGTAACAATGAGATAACAATTTTAGCCCCCTTTTTGGTTGCCGTGTTATTCACGGAAAATTGAGAGTTACCTCTATTGTAGTCTCGGTTAGCGGTGGGGTAATTCCTTTGACCCGCGTTGCGGAACGGTCTCCTTTCTCGCGATTGGGGGTGGTGGTTTTGAGGTCGCTGGTATTGTTGTGTGGCAAAAGTTTCTTCTGGTGCCGTTGCCCTGCATGCGATGGCGATGTGGCCTCTCCGGTTGCAACGGTGGCAAGTAGCGTCTCGGAAAGGGCATCGATGGCGCTGGTGATTTCCCCGGCAGCCCGCGCAGGGGGCTGGGTGAGTAGCTCTAGGGTGTCTCGGCTGGTCTTGCAGGAGGAGGCAGTTGTCCCCGTTGCTAGTTGGCTGGCTGCGGTCGTCTGTTCCCATGGCGCTGGAAGACTCGGCGTCGATTTTGGCAATGATTTCTCGCCTTCCGTGCTCTTTTAATTCTCTTGCCGCTGCGTCGGCTGCTTCCGCGGTTTGCGCTAATTTGATCACGGTTTGTAGAGTCGGCTCTTCTTCGGTGAGGAGTTTATTTCTCACTGTGTTGCTCTTCATGCCGAAAACCAAGGCGTCGGTGAGGCGAGCTTCCGGGTCTTGAAACTTGCATTGAGCAAGTACCGTTCGAAGCCGCGTTGTGAATTGGCTTATCGACTCGGTTTCTCTCTGAGCCATCATGTGAAATTGATGCCGGTAAACCATGGCTGGTCTGGTTGGTTTGAAATGGCTCGCTAGTTTCTGTTGAAGGACGTCCCACGCTGTGGCTCTTGCTTGTTCTGGTTCGGTGAGAGTTTGGGCAAGTCTACGGATCTCTGCGCCGCAGTAGTTGAGAAAAATAGCCCGTCTGCGATCGGCTCCGGCGTCCTGCATTCCCGCCGCCTCGAGGAATATCTCGAAGGTGGCCATGTACTCGTCCCATGTCATTTTCTCGGAATCGAAGAGTTCTGGAGCCTGGCCGATCTGGATTTTGTCCATGTTGCACGCGAAGTTTCTTCCGTTCGTTCGTCGCCAGTGAAGTAGACCCAGAGACAGGGTTTTGAGCAATCGGTACTTTTATTCAGCTCAGAGAACAAGTGACAGCTCAGCAAGGTAAAGTGACAATTCAGCGAGTACCGACTGGCTCTGCAGGGAGAAACCGCTTCATTTATACTTTTGCGGTTCCCGCCAAAGCTAGAGCCGGCCGCGTCTGAGCCAATCAGGAGCGACTTCCTGCTTGGGCTCAGACAGCGCTGGAAAAGAGGAACAAACTATTTACAGCGTTACAAGGTAGCCATTCCAGGATACAACAAAGGTTGCAGGTTCAAGTCCCAGTGGGTATGGCTACGTTTCGATGAGGTCCCACTCGTCATCTTCAGGCTGGTGTTTCTGTCCTTGTTCTAGGGCGAACACAACGAGACCTGAGCTGTCTTCCTTCTATAAATACTGATGTCTGGGTGTGGTTTGACGGCTCAGCAATTGCCTGTTGTGTAGAAACTTCCTGGTGAGTCAGTGGGGTAGCACCTGGGGTCGTTGATATAGCTGAGGTATGCTGATTAGTTAATGGTTGTGGATTAGGTGTGATATCCTGAGTAGTTGGAGCTTGCAGGCCATTTGATTGTTTTGCAATGTGTGTTCTTAGTCTGGTTTCAGTTTCTATGGCTGAGATACGTTTGAGGGCTGGTTTCCAGATGTCTGGTAGGCGGGAGGTATCATCCCGCTTGTTCATATTTTGGGGATGTTTTTCTATCTCGATGGCTTCCATGATTATTCTTTTGCTATAGTGTTCTGTTTTGGAAATTAATTTAGTACTGTCAAAATCAATTTCATGTCCTGTAGTTTTGAAGTGTTGGAAAAGGAGGAGGTTTTTTCTTTTTTCCTTAATGCTAAATTACAGTACTGTACCCATGAAAATCTACAAAAACAAATATATATATATATATATATATATATATATATATATATATATATATATATATAATATATTAGATTTGTTTTACTATTATGGTCTTTTGCTATTGTTGTGGGCGGCATACAAATCTAATAAATAATAATAATAATAATAGATGGACCATGAGGTCTTATTTTGCTGCCAATCTTCTATGTTTCTATGTTTATAATCTCAAGCACCCTAACCCTGAATGTATTATTGCTTTTTTTGGTTTGCAATTATATGATTTTTGCGCCGTTAATATGTGGGCTGCTCCCTTTATCCACTAGCCTCCCACCAGCCTCTGGGAAGTTACAGTCTCTTCTGTAAACAATATGAAGAGATGTAATTTACAGCAATTCATACCAAGTTTGTTGTCACCCAGTCAATCCAAGGACCATGCTAGATGTTGGAGTACCTGGACATCTGTTGACAAATAAGCTGATGGACTCAGGACTATTAACCAGGGCCAACAGTTAAAGGGCTACTGGAAGGAAATATATTTACCTGTTGCAAATGTACAAAGATTGATTGCCCGCAATGTTACCTTTAACATTTATCAAACAACAACACCTGGGTATCATAGGTCTTTGGAAAGGACTCAATAGGCGGATAGAAATGCCAATTCCCCACCATAAGAGACTGGGGACTTTGTCCTTGTTTGAAGCAGCAGACTGCTTAGCAATTTCTCAGACGGGTGAGGAATTTACAAGGTTTTAGCCCAAACATCTGTTGAATCCTTATGAAGCTGGCTATAGACCACTGCAGTTCATGTGCCCTTCAACCTAAACATTTTTTGCTTGTTCCAAAAAAAAAGAAAGTTTACTTTCTTTCTCATGATATGTTTATCCTTTAAAAAATAAAACAAAAAAACAGATGCATGTTAGATCAAACTTCAATATTCTTTCTCTAATTGGAAACCTTTCCAGCTAGTCCAAAATGATAAGCAAAATCCAAGTTAATAACATTGTGATAGACAGATTTAGGTAAATTGTTTATTATGAATAAATAAATAAAGTGTCTTTTAAATTATTATATTAAATAGTAGCATATCATGTTATTATATCATATAAGAGGGCATTATTAAATTATTATTATGTTCATTATTATTATTATTATTTTAAAAAATTGAACTAATGTTTAAGGGAAGGAAACTAATAGAAACAGAATTGTAAAGTATAAAATATTAAGCAAATTTAATCTGTATATATATAAGTATGTTTATATGTTTTGTTTTGTGATTGTGATCCCCTTATATAGAGCGCTGGCGAGACCACATTTGGAATACTGTGTTCAGTTCTGGAGACCTCACCTACAAAAAGATATTGACAAAATTGAACGGGTCCAAAGACGGACTACAAGAATGGTGGAAGGTCTTAAGCATAAAACGTATCAGGAAAGACTTAATGAACTCAATCTGTATAGTCTGGAGGACAGAAGGAAAAGGGGGGACATGATTGAAACATTTAAATATGTTAAAGGGTTAAATAAGATTCAGGAGGGAAGTGTTTTTAATAGGAAAGTGAAGACAAGAACAAGGGGACACAATCTGAAGTTAGTTGGGGGAAAGAGTAGTAGATCCTTGGAACAAACTTCCAGCAGACGTGGTAGATAAATCCACAGTAACTGAATTTAAACATGCCTGGGATAAACTTGTATCCATCCTAAGATAAAATACAGAAAATAGTATAAGGGCAGACTAGATGGACCATGAGGTCTTTTTCTGCCGTCAGACTTCTATGTTTCTATGTTTCATTATTTTAAAAAAATATTTTTAAAAATTGAACTAATGTTTAAGGGAAGGAAATGAACTAATAGAAACAGAATTGTAAAGTATAAAATATTAAGCAAATTTAATCTGTATATATGAGTCTTTGTAGATGGGCCGCATACAAATCTAATAAATATAAAAATATAAAAAATATATAAGTATGTTTATATGTTTTGTTTTGTTTGTTTGTATTATAATCAAAATAATTTTTTTAAAAAATAAATAAATAAATAAATATTATGTTCATTATTGATCTGTGGTACAGATCAGAGGTGGGTTCCACTTACCTTTGCCACGGGTTCGCATCGTGCAATTTGGCTTACTACACATGCTCAGTAGCTAGAATTAGCCCAAAATATAGCTGAGGAACTGGTCAGCTGTGTGTTGGGCAAAGGATTAAAGGTCAGTTTAAACAAGGGGCAGGCGGGAGGGGCCCTTTTACAAGCAGCAGAAGAGGAAAAACCTTCAACACAGTAAAAAAAAAATCACCCAAATTTCTGGAAAAAAAGATGGTGGTACCCGGAGACTGGCGTCGATTGAACTGGATCCATGATGCCATCGTCACGTTACAAGCGTATCGCTAATAGTTCAGGTGATCTGGTCCGAACCAGGAGGAACTCACCCCTGGTACAGATAAATAGAGGCTGGTACAATCGGACCAGATTACTTACAGGACAATCTTCTGCCTCATGCACCTCAGCGGCTGGTCAGGTCCCATAGAGTTGACCTTCTCCAGGTCCCGTCAGCTAGACAATGTCGCCTGGTGGAACCTAGGGAAAGAGCCTTCTCTGTGGTGGCCCCAGCCCTTTGGAATCAACTCCCTCTAGAGATTTGCACTGCCTCCATCCATAAGAGTCTAATGACCCATATTTGCTCACAGGCTTGGGGTTACTAAGACCAACATCTAGTTCCGGCCGATGAACGAATTTATATGTTTGATTGCCTGAATATGAGTGATTGGTTTCTTAAGTAATTGGGGTTTTAGTACATTTTTAGATTTAGATTTCTACATATTAAGTATTGTTTTGTTGTGAGCGGCCCTGAGTCTGAGGAATAGGGTGGCATAGATATCAAATCAAATCAAATCAATCAATCAATCTATAAGTAAATTAGTAAATTAGTAAATTAGTAAATTAGTAAATTAGTAAATTAGTAAATTAGTAAATTAGTAAATTAGTAAATTAGTAAATTAGTAAATTAGTAAATTAGTAAATTAGTAAATTAGTAAATAAATAAATATATAAGAAGGGATGTAAAAAAAATGAATAAGGCAGCTATGGACAACGGAAGTCCTACCTTTTAAAAAAATATGTTACATTTTGACCCCTAAAACAATCATTAAGTGTTGTACCTCATGATTCTTGACAAATGTATATTTTCTTTTATGTACACTGAGAGCATATGCACCAAAGACAAATTCCTTGTGTGTCCAATCACACTTGGCCAATAAAGAATTCTATTCCATTCCATTCCATTCTATTCTATTCTACAACATTTTCATTCCTTGGGCATATCTGTCATTTTGGATTTTTTGACAACCCTCATTGCTTGATGCAAGCTCCTAATGCTTGCTCCAAACTCAGCTCTTTAGTTCAAATCTCAACCTCTTCCCGAAGACAGACTCTTATAGGAACCACGTAATAAGTAGAGAAAACTTTGTGTTTTAAAACTCAGAATGTCCCTGCAAGATTAGGCATGGAACTAGACTCACTCATTAAGGGGAAAAAATCCAGGCTATTTAAATTTCAGAAAGGAAAAGCAATTATAGGCTCAAAAGAAATAATAAGCATCAATTAGCAGCAAGTATTTCAGCTGACAATGAAAGTGTTCTCAAGTACACAGGATGAAATGAAAGGAGTAAAAAAACACACCAACCCGGCTGCTCCAATGAATTGCAACAGCCTTTCCAAGATAAAAGGAAGAAGCAGCAGTGGAGATATTAAACAATTGCTGAGAATCAGCTGTCCAGAAATTTGAAAAGCTAGGCAGCCAGAAGCTGCAATTTCTGAAAGTGGGGAAATGGGAAACAAACTTGGTGGCATTCGTTTTTATTTATTTATTTATTTGTCCAACAAGTATAGGATAGTAGTTTGTATAAGCATAACATAAATAGAAAGAAAGTAATGATTAAAAAAAAGGACAATAGAACAGTAGGAGAGGGGCGGTAGGCATAATGCAGTAGGCTTATGCACGCCCCTTACAGACCTCTTAGAAGAGGTCAACTGTAGACAATCTAAGGTTAAAGTTTTTGGGGTTTGGGGAAGAAAGAACAGAGTCAGGTAGCGCATTCCAGGCATCGATCATTCTATCGCTGAAGTCATATTTTGTACAGTCTAGTTTGGAGCAGTTTACATTTAGTTTTGTATCTATTATGTGCTCGTGTGTTGTTGCAGATGGAGGTGAAGTAGTCACTAACAGGAAGGACATTAAGGCATATGATTTTATGAACTACAGTGGTCCCTCGATTTTCGCGGGTTCGAACTTCGCGAAATGGCTACACCACGGTTTTTCAAAAATATTAATTAAAAAATACTTTGCGGGTTTTTCCCCTATACCACGGTTTTTCCCGCCCGATGACGTCATACGTCATCGCCAAACTTTCGTCCACCTTTAATAAATATTTTTTAAAATATACTTTAATAAATAAACATGGTGAGTAATAATCTAAATGGTTGCTAAGGGAATGAGAAATTGCAGTTTAGGGGTTTAAAGTGTTAAGGGAAGGCTTGTTATACTGTTTATAGCCAAAAATAGTGTATTTACTTCCGCATCTCTACTTCGCAGAAATTCGACTTTCGCGGGCAATTTCGGAACGCATCCCCCGCAAAAATCGAGGGAACACTGTATAGTTAAATCAGATCGGAGGCAGCGTAGTTGTAAATTGTCTAATCGCACTATTTCAAGTCTGGTGAAATAAGGTATTTGTTGCGAGCGGAGGAGTGAAAGACTCTTCTTGTGAAATATTACTGCACTCTCTCAATTGTATTAATGTCCAATATGCAATACAGGTTCCATACAGGTGAGCTGTATTCTAGAATTGGTCTGACAAATGTTTTGTATGCTCTGGTTAGCAGTTCAATGGTTCTGGAGAAGAAGCTATGTAAGATAAGATTAACAACTCTTAATGCTTTTTTGGCAAGGTTGTTACAGGGTCTCTAGCACTTAGGTCACTGGATATGAGTACTCCAAGATCTTTAACAGAGTGGGGGTTGTCTACAAGTTCATTTTCACCATTTGGATAAATCTTGAGTCTCTGTGAGGGCCTGCTTGGAAAATCTTAAAAGGGGCTGCTATGGGGCTGCTTTATAAGGTAAGCCTATGAGAATTATATACATCCTAAGAATGTGAGTATGAAGATTGTATAATCTGGTCAGAATATGGGTAGTTACATTTCTAAACTTATAGGTAATGGCTATATGGCCATTTGAAAAGAAACTACCAAATGTCACAAGTTTAATTGCATTACTATTACTATTATCTTTCTCATCTTTCCTATTACCTTCTCCTATGATTACTTTCTCTTATGATTATATCATTTTATTGTTTGTATGTATATCGAGACCAGTTGTGGGTTTCATTTTTAAAAAAAAATATCAGTTCTGTGGGTGTGGCTGGGTGGGCGTGGCTTAGTGAGAGTGGCAGGGGAAGGATACTGTAAGATCTCCATTCCCACCCCACTCCAGGGGAAGGTTACTGCAAAATCCCCATTTCCTCCCCATTGGCTGGTACTTGGGAGGCAGAGAATAGATGGGGGCGGGGCCAGTCAGAGGTGGTATTTACCAGTTCTCTGAACTACTCAAAATTTCTACTACTGGTTCTCCAGAACTGCTTAGGCCCTGCTGAAACCCACCTCGGATTGAGAGCTTATGTGCCACAGACAAATTCCTTGCGTGTTGAATCACATGTGACCAATAAAGACTCCTCCCCTCCCCTCCTCTCTTCTCCTCATGTTTTTTCTGGTTGGGTGCATACAATATGCTAAACCACAGGGGTCAGTTCTAACCAGTGACTACCAAAATTTTGACCACCACATTGTGGCCATGGCTTATGCCTTTTGTTTCAACGACTTTCAGTGCAAATTTATTTATTTATTTATTTATTTATTTATTTATTTATTTATTTGTCCATTTGTCCATTCGTCCATTCGTCCATTCATCCATTCATCCATTCATCCATTCATCCATTCATCCATTCATCCATTCATCCATTGATGGATGATTTATTGATTTGATTTATTGATTTATTGATTTATTGATTTATTGATTTATTGATTTATTGATTTATTGATTTATTGATTTATTGATTTATTGATTTATTGATTTATTGATTTATTGATTTATTGATTTCTATGACGACCTTCTCAAGGCGACTCAGTGTGGTGTACAACAATTAGGTGTTCTGGGGTGGAGCTCCATTTTCGCTACCCCACTGTGTTCCCCCCTCTCCGGGCAGTAGCCCACTCCTGTTTATCTGCTATATAAAGTGTATATATATACGCGCACGCGCACACACACACACACACACACAGCTCTTCCAAAATTATACACATTCAACCTCATTTACTGCGATAGGAAAATCATACCCCAGAGCCCAGAAGGGAAAGAAAGAAAAAAAAAAATCAAAATTTTGCTACCTGTACTGTGTACCTGACCGTATCCGTAGGGGCCCATCACTGGTTCTAACTTACCTTACTGCCAGTTCACTTCCTCCCGTGCCCCATGGCTGTGCCTTGTGGGTGTACACAGGTTTTGCACGTGCGTGCATGCGCAGTGCCATTTAAAAAAAAATCCGGTCAGCTGGTTAATACATGGTCCTCCATCCCCATTAGGCAGCACAAAGTATGCCATTGCACCTTGCTTAGTCCCTGGAACTGTTTTGCTTCATTAGCGGAGCTGGAAAATGATACTGTCCAAACAGTTCACTATAGACAAAATGAAGGTTCAGTGGTTTTTTAATCTGTGGGAAAATATCCATCAATCACTCTTCCTAAAATGAGAGTTGGGACTGGAAGAAGAGGGGAGAGATGGCTACACCCACTGAGCTGGGAACTTGATAGGTGCCCAGGAACTTGTTGGCCAGCACATCAGGGTCCTATGTGTTGGTTATGACCTATAAAGCGCTTCATGGCACCGGACCAGATTATCTCAGAGACCGCCTTCTGCTGCACGAATCCCAGGTCCCACAGAGTTGGTCTTCTCCTGGTCCTGTCAACTAAACAATGTCACTTGGTGGGACCCAGGGGAAGAGCCTTCTCTGTGGCAGCCCCGGCCCTCTGGAACCAACTCCCCCCAGAGATTAGAATTGCCCCCACCCTCCTTGCCTTTTGTAAGCTGCTTAAAACCCACCTTTGCTGCCAGGCATGGGAGAATTGAGATACTCTTTCCCCCTAGGCCTTTACAATTTTATGCATGGTATATCTGTATGTATGTTTGGTTTTTATAATACTGTAATGGGTTTTTAACTGTTTTTAGTATTAGATTATTATTATATGCTGTTTTATTACTGTTGTTAGCCGCCCCGAGTCTGCGGAGAGGGGCGGCATACAAATCCAATCAATCAATCAATCAATCAATCAATAAATAAATAAATAAATAAATAAATAAATGATCCATTATATTTTATGCTGTAATAATTTTTCATCACACTTGATTTTGCCACACCAGAGCTGCTAGTTCCTTTTGCAATTTGCAATTATTTCCTCAACCTGTATTGATTTTTGTTGATGTTGTTGACGTTGATGTTGACTGAGTTGCAGTGGCACAGTGGTTAGAGTGCTGTACAGCAGGCTACTTCTGCTGCCTGCCTGCAATTTGGCAGTTCAAATCTCACCAGGCTCGGGGTTGATTCAGCCTTCCATCCTTCTGAGATCAGTAAAACGAGGACCCAAATTGTTGGGGGCGATATGATGACTCTGTAAACTGCTTAGAGAGGGCTGTAAAGCAGTATATAAGTCTAAGTGCTAATGCTATTACTATTTAGGACTGTTAATAAACTATTAAAAACCAATCAGACTAAATAATGTTTTGGTCTTTTGGGGAATAAAAAAAGGGGAAATGAGTGATATAGCTTTCTTGATAATTTATGGTTGCCACCACAATAGCTGCCGTTAGTGGCTTACTTATGAAATGGGTTGGCCAAATATGCAGTTAATGAGAAACTGTCCCCATTTTCTGCACTCATGGGTACACTAAACCTTTAGATAGGCCTATCACATGAAAATAATTGCCCACCCAGGAATTCCTGAAAATTTGGAACTTTCCTAACCAATTGGCTTTAGCCATTTGTGTGATGCCCGATCTCCTCAGGTGTTAACCCTGGATGCTTCTTATTAACAGATAAAATGTTCCTCATCTTGTAGTACATGAATCCATGATTCCCAAGAGTTTTGAAAGAGAAGGATTAAATTGGCTGTGTGAAACTTGGTCATGCATAGTCATTTAGAACAGGGGTCCCCAACCACCGGGCCACGGACCAGTACCGGGCCGC
Source organism: Erythrolamprus reginae (assembly GCF_031021105.1). Classification (NCBI taxonomy): domain Eukaryota; kingdom Metazoa; phylum Chordata; class Lepidosauria; order Squamata; family Dipsadidae; genus Erythrolamprus; species Erythrolamprus reginae. The sequence continues at coordinate 400,478,481 of NC_091950.1, read as the reverse complement.
GGAGCATGTTGCACCGGTCCGTGGAGTCAGCAGCTGCCGGCCCTCATGCCGCCACCCCCTCCCTCCAGCGCTTTGCCTCCCGCCGGGCAAGAGGCCTCGGGAGGCAGGTTCTGCCGGCCACAGGATGATGGATGGGACAGAGGGGCGGGAAGGACCGAGAGGCTCAAGCCTCTTTTGGCTTCTGCCGCAGGGCGCGTTTGCGTTTTTGGCTGGGGGGAGGCAGGAGGGCCAGCCTGACCCCCTCTCTCCAGCGCTTAGCTCCCGCTGGGCAACAGGGCTTGGGAGGCAGGTTCTGCCGGCCACAGGACGATGGCGGGAAAGAGGGGCGGGGAGGACCAGCACCCCCATGCTTAATCCCGCCCCCCAACCACGCCCCTTTCCGCCCCCACTGGGCCATAGAAAAATTGTCTTGCTGAAACTGGTCCCTGGTGGAAAAAACGTTGGGGACCACTGATTTAGAGAATAACATTTATACCCATTTGATATTATTTTTACTCCAGATTCCATCCCAATTTTGCTTTGGAGCAAAATCTGAGTTCAGTCTGTGAATTTATTGTAAAACCAAACATATGGATGTTTGGTTTTACAATAAGGGTTTTTAAAGTTTTTTTAGTATTGGATTTACATGCTGTTTTTGTTACTGTTGATAGCCACCCCGAGTCTACGGAGAGGGGCGGCATACAAATCCAGTAAGTAAGTAAGTAAGTAAGTAAGTAAGTAAGTAAGTAAGTAAGTAAGTAAGTAAGTAAGTAAGTAAGTAAGTAAGTAAACAAACAAACAAACAAACAAACAAATAAATTTTTCCTTAGGCAAAACATCAAAACATCAGAAAAAGTTAGCCAAACATTTAAGAACAAGGAACAATATTTCTCAAGAAGCTTTGCAGGGGACAATTGCTCCCCCTTTTCTGCCAGGAACATTTGGGAAATATTCCCTGTTCCCTTTTTGCCAGCAATTCATTTTTGAAGATGCATCAAACAGGTGTACTTGCCTTTGGGAATGGCCCTGTATTTATTACCAACAATTACTAAGAAATGAAAGCACAGTTGCTCGTTATTATTGCTCACTGATTAGAAACCAATTAACTTGGAATGCCTTTCCAGATTGCAAGATACATGGTTTTGCTTGGGTTTCAACAAAATCATGAAATATGCATTGCAGAAGACAATCAAAACATCCACAGCAATTGAGAACGAAGTAATTATTCGTCTGGACCAGATCATGTAATTCAAATGGTTGGCTGTCATTAGACAACACAGAATCCCAACTGATCTATTGGAAGTCAAGGTAATTATTAATAATAGATGCAGAATGCTCCAAATTAACAACAGCTGCAGAACATTCAAAAAATGTAATACATCCTCCTCCTTTTTTTCGTCCCCATCCCTCAAACTACAAGCCAATTCATTCCTTCAAGTATCTTTGAAAAGATCAAAGCATTTGATGGGGAGAATAGAATAGAACAGAACACAACGGAACACAACAGAATAGAATAGAATTCTTTATTGGCCAAAGTTGATTGGACAAACAAGGAATTTGTCTTTAGAGCATATGCTTTCAGTGTACATAAAAAGAGAAGATATATATTTCTCTTTATATACAGACATTTGCTTATTACATTATACATATACAGCTCCTATTATCTCCTTATATAATGTTGTATCACCTAAAAACGTCTGCGTCACACACAGATTTCTTGTTTTTCACATTTTCTTTCTTTTCTTTCTATTCTTTCTATAGATACATATACATACTAGAAACTGATAAATTACTGGAAATGAGATGTAAGATTTACTATTATAATTTAAGATATAGTTGGTAACAGTAAGGATATTGTTTATTTACATTGTTTAAGAAACATTATAACAATATAAAGAAATATATGTGCTATGATGTATAATGTATGATGTAAAATGTTGCTATCTTTCCATATTCCTTGATTTTGTATCCCCTTTCCCTACCTCCCACTTTTCCCCCCCTTCTGTTCATCCTTTCCTTCCCCCCTCTTCCCCCCTTTTTTTCTTTGTATTTATAAATAAAGTATATTGTTAATAAAAAGAGAAGATATATTCATCAAGAATCATAAGGTACAACACCTAATGATTATCATAGGGTGCAAATAAGCAATCAGGAAACAATATTAATATAAATCATAAGAATACAAACAACAAGTTACAGTCATACGGTCATAAGTATCTTCTACATAGCCCGCTCTACATGGTGTTACCCTCGAAGAGCATCTGGAGACTATAGCTGGTCCAGAATGCAGCCGCATGAGCTGTTGTGGGTAGGTACACCCACACTACACCAATTTTCTGCAGACTGCACTGGCTCCTGATTGGTCTCCTGGTGCAATTCAAGGTATTGGTCATTACCTTTAAAGCCCTACATGGCTTAGGGCCAGACTATCTTAGAGACCGCCTTCTAGCACATACCTCCAAGCGCCCGATAAGGGCCCACAGAGTTGGTCTTCTCTGAGTTCCTGTACCAGTGGGCAGGCCCACAGGGGAGGGCCTTCTCTGTGGCTGCTCCTACTCTTTGGAACCAATTGCCTCCTGAAATTTGGACAACACCCACCCTTCTGGAAAGCTGTAAAGACCTGGCTTTTCCGGTAGGATTGGGGCCGTTGATCCGATGGTACACTATCGGGATCTAGCCATTGCATGGTTTTTAAACTGTTTTTTAAGGGGTTTCAATATTGCATTGTATGTTTTATCTTTTTTTGCTTGTAAGCCGCCCCGAGTCTCTTGGGAGTTGGGCGGCATACAAATTTGAATAAATAAAGAAATAAGTGGGAGGAGATGGGTGATAGGAATGATGAGAAGACTAATAGTAATAGTAATGCAGCCTTAGTCAATAGTTTGACCGTGGTGAAGGAATTATTTACATATACAGTGGTCCCCCGATCATTGCGAGGGTTCCGTTCCAGGACCCCTCGCAATGATCGGTTTTTCGCGAAGTAGCGCTGCGGAAGTAAAAACACCATCTGCGCATGCGCAGATGGTGTTTTTACTTCCGCCGCAGCAGCGAGGAGCCGAAGATTGGGGTTTCCCCGCCGCCCACGCAAACTCCTCGCTGCTGCCGCGCCCGCCGCTTGTCTTGTCCGCCCGCCGCTTGTCCGCCGCCTGCCTGCCCGCGCGCCCGCCGCTCGCCCGCCCTTCGCCCGCCCACGCCGTTCACTCGCGCTGCTTCCCAGCTGAGTCCTGAAGCCAGAAGGCAAAGGCGAACTTCCGCGTTTGGCTTCGGGACTCAGCTGGGAAGCGGCGCTGGGGTTTACCCACCACCCACGCAAACTCCTCGCTGCTGCCCGCCCGCCCTTCGCCCGCCCACGCCGTTCGCTCGCGCCGCTTCCCAGCTGAGCCCTGAAGCCAATTCGCTTCAGGGCTCAGCTGGGAAGCGGCGCGAGCGAACGGCGTGGGCGGGCGAAGGGCAGGTGAGCGGCGGGTGCACGGGCAGGCAGGCGGCGGACAAGCCGTTCGCTCGCGGCCGCTTCCCAGCTGAGTTCTGAAGCCAATTCGCTTCAGGACTCAGCTGGGAAGCGGCGCGAGTGAACGGCGTGGGCGGGCGAGCAGCGGGCGCGTGGGCAGGCAGGCGGCGGACAAGCGGCGGGCGCGGCAGCAGCGAGGAGTTTGCGTGGGCGGTGGGGAAACTCCTCGCTGATGCCCGCCGCTCGCCTTCCCGCCAGCAAGAGGGGGAAGACCCAGGGAAGCCGCCCAGCAGCTGATCTGCCTGGCGCCATCTACGCATGCATGGCCATAGAAAAAAAGGGCGCGCATGCGCAGATGGTGTTTTGACTTCCGGGTTGAAAAATCGCCATATAGCCGTTCGCAATGATCGGGATCGCGATACCCGGGGGATCACTGTATAGCTTAAGACAGACTGTTATAAAACAACACAGAAAGAGATAAATGTTTCTTCCATTCACATAATACCATAATTTAGGATTAATCTACTCCTGTGTATGTTAGAAACAAGTAACAACAGTTGGGTTGGGCAGCTGAAATCGAAGATCCAGTGGCTGCCGTTTCAAATTACTATATTTATCCAGAAGAGGATTGGCTTTCCCCCAACCAATTTACCTCTAAAATTGTAGGGTTTTCTTAGAGTTACTGAATGTTAGTAAAAAACCTTCCCTACTGTGAGAACAGTTTGACAGTGAAACCAATTACTCAGAGTCTCCTTCACAGGATGTGTTCAAACAGAGACGGCACAATTATCTCTTGGGGGGATGTTAACCTGGATTTCTGCACTGAGAAGGAAGTTGGGCTTATTGGCCTACGTCAAGGGTCTGTAACTTTAAACACTCAAAGAGCCACTTGGACCTGTTTCCCACAGAAAAAAACACACACCGGGAGCCACAAAACCTGGGTGGGTGTGGCCAATTCGATGTCACTCACTCCCAGCCAATCACATGATCCCTCTAGCCATGCCTACCCAGCCACAAAACTATTCTCTATGTCTCTCCCCCTCTCCCCCCTCTGTCTCTCTCTCCCTCTGTATTTCTCTCCCTCTCTTCCCCTCTCCCAACCCTTCTCTATGCATTACTCTCTCTGTGTGTGTATCTATGTTTTTTTTCTCTCTCTCTTCTCTCTGTATGTGTGTATGTCTCCCCCTCCCTTTGGGTGACTGTCCTCTTCCTCACCTCCTCTCATTACTGTGGCTGAGCTGGGGAACTGACTGCCAGAGGACTGGAAAAGAGCTGATGTAAAAAAAAAAAAAGGAAAAATAGCTCCAGGAAACTACAGACTATCAGCCTGACCTCAATATCAGGGAAGATTCTGGAAAAGATAATCAAGAAACAAATCAGTGAACACCGAGAAGCAAACAAAATAATAACCAAAAGCCAACATGGGTTTGTCAAATACAGATCATGCCAGAGTAATCTTATTGCATTCTTGACAAAGTGACAAAATTGGTAAACCAGAGAAATGTTGTTGATATAATTTACTTGGACTTCAATAAGGCATTTGATAAAGTAGAACATAACCTACTACTAAATAATCTGGAAAAATGTGGGCTAGACAGTAAAACCACCAGATGGATTTGAAACTGGCTAACCAACTGCGCTCAACATGTAGTGCTCAATGGAACTACATCAACAGGGAGGGAAGTATGCAGTGGAGTACCCCAAGGCTCTATTTTAGGTCCAGTGCTCTTCAACATCTTAATCAATGACTTAGATGAGGGGATAGATGGGGAACTTATCAAATTTGCAGATGACACCAAACTGGCAGGAATAACCAACACTCCAGAAGGTAGGCTCAAGATTCAGAAGGACCTTGACAGACCTGATCATTGAGCGCTATCTAACAAAATGAAATTCAATGGTGAAAAAAGTAAGGTTCTACATTTAGGCAAGAAAAACAAAATGCACAGGTATAGTTTATGTGGTACCTTGCTCAACAGTAGTAGCTGTGAGAGGGATCTTGGAGTCCTAGTGGACAACCATTTAAATATGAGCCAGAAGTGTGTAGCAGCTGCCAAAAAAGCCAACACAGTTCTAGGCTGCATTAACAGAGGGGTAGACTCAAAGTCATGTGAAGTGTTAATGTCACTTTATATTGCCTTGGTAACGCCACGCTTGGAATACTGCATTCAGTTTTGGTCACCACAGTGCAAAAAGGATGTTGAGACACTAGACAGAGTGCTGAGAAGAGCAACAAAGGTGATTAGGGGATTGGAGGCTAAAACATATGAAGAATGGTTGCAGGAACTGGGCATGGCTAGTTTAATGAAAAGAAGTACCAGGGGAGACATGATAGCAGTCTTCCAATATCTCAGCGGTTGCCACAAAGGAGAGGGAGACAAACTATTCTCCAAAGCACCTGATGGTAGAACAAGAAGCAATAGGTAGTGTTGTGATTCAGCCTGAGGCTGCTCAGGGACCAGCTGTGTCTCTGCTGGCTCCATGCCCGGAGGAGGATGACAGTGCAGTGGAGGGGGCTGAACAGTCGGACGGGGGAGAGGAGAGTCAGGAATGGGATGAAGGAGAACAGCATGAGAGCCCCGGGGGCGGGGGCTCTCCCCAGCCAGTAGCTTGGAGTCATTAGGTGATGACGCACAAGCTGTCATTGACATGAGACAGAGACGTTCACAGTAACGAAAGGAGCAGTTAAAGAAATATTTTCACCCTTGAATTAGAAACAGCTGGGTTTGGGTGTGGTCCTCATCAGCAGGGTTTAAAAGGCAGGCAAGGCCTTGAAGCCATGTGGAGTGTTATCAATTGGAGTTGCGGTGACCTGTTTTGATTCTCAGCGTCTCTGATCTTGGCTTGTGGCCTAGCAGTCTGGAAGACTCGTGGGAGGCATCTGTTTGCTATCTACAGATTCGTCTTGGCAGCAAGAATGTGGTATTGCTTCATGGACTATTCCCTTCGTGTATATATTTGAAGTTCCAGCGTTTTTCCTGTTTGTAAGGACATTTTCTGTTACCTGTGTTTTCCTTGAATTATATAAACTGCCTTTGCCTTTTACCAGTGTGTCTGGCTTCTCTTTTTGGGTTGGTATTGGCTTCTGGAGTGACCCAGACAGAACAGGTAGAAAGTAATCAAGCAGAGAAGCAGTGATGGGCTGCTGCCCCCACAGGGCTATGCAGTGGAGTAGGAAGTTTATGCACTATTTATTGAATACATAATAGTTTTTTATTGCCCTTCCTTCTCTAGTGGCTTAGTATGATCCTCAATTACTTTTAAAATAGGAAATAAATAAATGGGTATGTTTTTACCCATAAAAACGCCATAATCATTTTAACCATTATCTAGAACTGAACTTTTATAGCAATTAAAAAAAATTGAGCTACTTGCCTAATTGTTATCTTACTGAACTTTGTGGGTTCAGTACAAAACCTTAAAATGTTACTGTGGTCCTCAACAAATAAAGCTGTCTATCCTTTGTCCTTTTTGTGGCTATTCAAATAATGGGACTTAATCAACTGAAAAAGAGTCCAAGTATTTGAAAACTTATCTTGATCGGTAAGCCACTCCCACCCACTCATATGACCTTTAAGCCACCCCGGTCACATGATTGTCAAGCCACTCCCACCACCTCCCATAGCTGGCAAGCCACTTCTACAGGTCACAGGGCCATCAAGCCACACCCACACAATAAGTCACACCCACAGTGTGGTAGTAAACTTTTTTTGCAGCCCTTCACTGGAGAGAAGCAACTTAGAACTAAGGAGAAATTTCCTGACTATTAGAACAATCCATGGAACACCTTGCTTCCAGAAGTTGTGAATGCTCCAACAGTTTTTAAGAAGATGTTGGATAACCATTTGTCTGAAGTAGTGTAGGGTTTCTTGCCTAAGCAGGGGGTTGGACTAGAAGACCTCCAAGGTCCCTTCCAACTCTGTTATTCTATTCAATATCTGAAACAACCTATCTCAGGTTGCGTCCTCCTTATCATTCCAGATTACTCAGCCAGCATGGTCAGTTGCCCGACTCTCCCATGACCTCATTTTTCAGTTTATCAGACAAAACTGTGACTGTGATTGGTTTGGCCGAAGGTTGAAGTAGGACCACAGCCCAGACTGGAGATTTGGCTGCTGAAAAGCAATCTTGTCTATTGCCTGTCAATGGTTATTAATGTTGCTGTCAAAAGGAAGCTCTTGAGGGATGGAGATGCTTTTCCTATTTATCTGCTACAATAGATTCGCCATGAAGGCTTTACAAGGAGAGGTATCTCTTCCTTGGGGAGTTTGATGGAGTTTCATTGAAAAGAGCAATAGGATAGCAGTTGGGCTACACCGATTGTCTGATATTAATTGCAGCTGTTCCTCTGTCATTTTTGGGCACGTTTTCTTTCCCTTCTGTTACCTGGCTTACAACACACTTATATTTGCATCTCTCATATTACATGGCATGGAACGGTAGATCCAAGAAAATCCTTCTGGACTAGATTCAAATCCCTATTTAGTCCAGCATCCTGTTTCCAACAAAGGACAGGCAGATGCCTCCGGTAAGCCTAGAATGCAAACTCCGCTTGCAATCTCTATCATTTAAATTACAAAACACTATTTTAAATAGTAATAGAAGGTTCAACAGGACCGACACAGACTTCAGAGGACAATCAGAACTGCAGAAAAAGCAATTGCTGCCAACCTGCCTTCCATTGAGGACCTGTATACTGCACGAGTCAAAAAGAGGGTGGGGAAAATATTTATTTATTTATTTATTTATTTATTTATTTATTTATTTATTTATTTATTTATTTATTTATTTATTTATTTATTTATTTATTTATTTATTTATTTATTTATTTATTTATTTATTTATTTATTTATTTATTTATTTATTTATTTATTTATTTATTTATTTATTTATTTATTTATTTATTTATTTATTTATTTATTTAGTCCAATACACAACGAGGGTTTTAGTGGGTATATATCTATATACACATAGTAAAATACATGGACACAAACTGTTTCAACTCCTACCCTCAAAACGTCGCTACAGAGCACTGCACACCAAAACAACTAGACACAAGAACAGTTTTTTCCCGAACGCCATCACTCTACTAAACAAATAATTCCCTCAACAGTGTCAGACTTTCTACTAAATCTGCACTTCTATTCTACTAGTTTTTCTCATCATTCCTATCACCCATTTCCTCCCATGTTGACTGTATGACTGTAACTTGTTGCTTATATCCTAAGATTCTTATTAATATTGCTTCTTCATTGCTTATTTGACCCCTATGACAATCATTAAGTGTTGTACCACATGATTCTTGACAAATGTAAATTTTATTTTATGTACGCTGAGAGCATATGCACCAAGACAAATTCCTGGTGTGTCCAATCACACTTGGCCAATAAAATTCTATTCTATTCTATTCTAGATTGGCAGTTGCGGGAATGGCAAATAGATCATTATCTACTGTACAAATCTACTATATAAATTGGTAGATTGACATTTGGGGAGAAAACTCTGGGTGATTTTTGGGATGCCTTAAGCCCTTCCCTAGAGCAGTGTTTCCCAACCTTGGCCACTTGAAAATATTTGGACTTCAACTCCCAGAATTCCCCAGCCAGCGAATGCTGGCTGGGGAATTCTGGGAGTTGAAGTCCAGATATCTTCAAGTGGTCAAGGTTGGGAAACACTGTCCTAGAGCATAGACTCATAGGGCTGGAAGGTGACCTCAGAGGTTTTTCAGTTCAATTCCTTACTCAAGGCAGGAGACCTTATACCTAGGATGGCAAACCTATGGCACACGTGCCACAGTTGGCATGCAGAGCCATATCAGAGGGCACATGTGGCATTACCATATGTCAGTTCCAGTGCGCATTCGCACACGTCACCTGATTTCTGGCCTTGGGGAAGGACCTCTGGAGACTTCAGAGAAGCTTCCCTGTGTTCTGCCTGACCGGCTGGCCACACAACAAAGCAGTGTACAAACACACACACACACCGAGGCTTGCAAAAGTCAAAGTTCTATTTCTGTACAAAATTGGCTTTAAATCACAGTGACTACAAAGGAATGTTGGTTTACGATCCAAAGGTCAGGGCTAATGGCTCAAGCTGGCAACAAAAGTCTCTGGTGCTTGCTTCTTCCAATTACTCAGATTGGTTCTAACACCTGGCAACTTCAAATATCAACCAGCAAATGCTCTACCCTCCACATCGGCAAAAGAATGCGAACCTCCTATAGAAACTGAATAAACAAAATTTCACAGTCAACCCCCACTCAGTTAAAGACCTTGGAATACTAATATCAAATGACCTAAGTGCCAAAGCCCACTGCAACAATATCGGCAAAAAGGCTTCTAGAGTTGTTAACCTGATCCTACATAGCTTCTGCTCCGACAATCTCACACTACTCACTAGAGCCTACAAAACTTTTGCCAGACCCATCCTTGAATACAGTTCTGGAACCCCTACGACATCTTGGACATCAACACCCTCGAAAATGTCCAAAAATACTTCACCAGAAGACCCCTTCACTCCTCCACTCGAAACAGAATACCCTACAAAACTAGACTCACTATCCCGGGTCTAGAAAGCTTAGAACTACGACGCCTAAAACACAATTTAAGTATTGCCCACAAGATCATATGCTGCAATGTTCTACCTGTCAATGACTACTTCAGCTTCAATCGCAGCAACACAAGAGCATGCAACAGATTAAAACTTAATATTAACAGCTCCAAACTTGAGTGTAAAAAATATGACTTCAGCAATCGAGTTGTTGAAGCGTGGAACTCATTACCTGACTCAGTAGTGTCAACCGCTAACCCCCAACATTTTTCCCTTAGAGTAGCCATGATTGACCTCTCCAGATTCCTAAGAGGTCAGTAAGGGGTGTGCATAAGTGCACTAGTGTGCCTTCCGTCCCCTGTCCAATTGTTTCTCCTTTATCTCCTTTATTCTTCCTTTCATATATCTTCTCCTCTATTTTTATATCTTTTCTCCTATCCTTTTCTTTATATATATTACTACTTGTCTATTCTCTTCAATATGTATTGTGTATTGGACAAAATAAATAAATAAAAAATAAAAATAAAATACTCACTTGGCTGAGTTTCAGAAATCCAATGTTCTCCAAAGTAAATGCAAAACAATGAAGCTTCAATGTCTACAGAGTCCAAAATCAGTGGAGATCTCTTATCTCTGTTTCCTTCAAATTCCGAACGATAATTCCCACACAGCCTTCCGCAAGCCCTCCCCTTTTTAAGCCTGCTGCAGCTCTCTTAATTGCTGACAGCTGTGCTTTAGAATCTCTGTCTTCACCTGTACAGCTGCTCCAGATGCAGCACATTTGTGGCTCATACTTAAGTGGTGGTCCACCAGGACACCTAAATCTCTCTCATAGTTATTACTTTTGAGCCAGGTGCCACTACATCATTTGTGAAGATGTTGCAGAGCATTGGCCTCAAGACAGAATCTTGAGGTAGCTCACTGCATGCTTTTCTCCATGTAGATGTAGTTCCTTTAAGGACTACACACTGTGTGAGATTAGTCAGCCAACTGCAAATCTGATGGTAGAATTTTCTATTCCAAAAAAATACATTTTACCAAGAAGCAGTCTGAGTCTACTTTGTCAATGAAGTCAAAGTATACTATAGCAGTGTTTCACAACCTTGGCCACTTGAAGATATTTGGACCTCAACTCCCAGAATTCCCCAGCCAGCATTCGCTGGCTGGGGAATTCTGGGAGTTGAAATCCAAATATCCTCAAGTGGCCAAGGTTGGGAAACACTGTACTATAGTGCTTTAATTTATTCATTTTACCAAAGAAGTACAGTATATAAGGTTTGTTTATTTTATTTATTTATTTTGTCCAATACACAATGAGGGTTTTAGTGGGTATGTATCTATATACACATAGTAAAATACATGATGAAAGTTATAGAGGAGATACTCATAGTAAAATATATTTAAGAGATAATAGAAAAGAAGATATAGTAATAGAACACATCAATGAAAGAATGGAAGAGATATAGGAATAGAAGAAAGGTATAGGAGATATAGGAGAGCAATAGGACAGGGGACAGAAGGCACTCTAGTACACTTGTACTCGTACTTGTCTGACACAATCCATTTTTAATAAACCTATGCTGGTTTCTAGCAATCAGTTTGTTTATTTCTAGGCGCTCACAATTCCTCTACTTGATTATCTTTTCCAGGATTTCTCCAGGTATTGATGCCAAGGTGATTCCCTGAACCCATTCCCCCTCCTTTTTTTGTAAATTGTACCACATCAGCTCTTTTCCAGGTCTCCTGTAGTTCTCTTGTGCTAAAGGAGCTATGAAAGATTATATTCAGTGGCTCCAAGATTACATCTGACAGCTTCTTCAGAACCCGGGGTGCAAAACACCTGGTCCAGGTGACTTTTACTAGTCCTGGATGAATAAATATTTTCTTACTATTTATTTGCCTGTTTTGGCTTGGGTTAACTGTTTTATTAGCTTGATGCTACTTTTGATAGGTTGGAATATTTCTTCCTTTTGCATAAAAATAAATGCAAACAAAGAATTAAACAGATCTGTTTTTCTCCCTGCTGCCAACTAATAGAATTTTTCTGGTTAGCCGAGTATATATTAGTTGATTATTTTTAGGAAATTCCATTAGAATGCTTGTACTTCCATTGCAAAGATTTATATGCTTTTCAATAAATATAGGGGGTACAATGGGTCAGTGAGGGACATGAGGGTGAATTGATTGGCAGATCTCAGTGTAATAGTAGTTGTTGTAATAATGAGGATGAGAATTTATTTATTTATTATTTTATTTTTATTAATCAAAGTTGTATGCCGCCCCTCTCCACAGACTCGGGACGGCTAACAACAGTAATAAAACAATATAAACAAATCTGATATTTAAGTTAATTTTAAAAAGAAACCCCAATTTAAGAGACCAATCATACATACAGACATACCATGCATAATTATTTTTTTTTATAAGCCTAGGGGAAGGGAATATCTCAATTCCCCCATGCCTGATGACAGAGGTGGGTTTTAAGGAGCTTACGAAAGGCAAGGAGGGTGGGGCCAACTCTGATATCTGGGGGGAGTTGGTTCCAGAGGGCCGGGGCCGCCACAGATAAGGCTCATCTCCTGGGTCCCGCCAAACGGCATTGTTTAGTCGACGGGACCCGGAGAAGGCCAACTCTGTGGGACCTAACTGATCGCTGGGATTCATGCAGCAGAAGGCGGTCCCGGAGGTATTCTGGTCCGATGCCATGAAGGGCTTTATAGGTCATAACCAACACTTTGAATTGTGACCGGAAACTGATCGGCAACCAATGCAGACTGTGGAGTGTTGGTGTAACATGGGCATATTTAGGAAAGCCCATGATTGCTCTTGCGGCTGCATTCTGCACGATCTGGAGTTTCCGAACACTTTTCAAAGTTAGCCCCATGTAGAGAGCGTTACAGTAGTCGAGCCTTGAGGTGATGAGGGCATGAGTGACTGTGAGCAGTGACTCCCGGTCCAAATAGGGCCGCCACTGGTGCACCAGGCGGACCTGGGCAAACGCCCCCCTCGCCACAGCTGAAAGAATGAGGATAATAACGCATTGCATCCACAAACGTATATTCTTCAACTAAATGCAGCAGGGAAATTTGGAGCTCATTATTTATTGCAGGTAAAACGGAGAGCTGAAGAAGAACAACAATGTAGATTAAGTGATTAGACCAAGGCACGCAAAGAGAATATGCTTGTTGCAATTTGCAAGGACAACATCTCTGAAAAGAGCACAAGCAAAAATGACTATAAAATTGAATAGTTGGGGAAGCATTCAGGAAATTGGAGAAGCAAACGATGACATGACCAATACATAAAAGAAATGGAAAGGGAGGTGAGCAAGAGCAGGAATCAACAATTGTTACAAGCTGGCATAAGCAAAGGATTAATAGTTGCGTTTCAAGAACAAATATGAAAAATTCAAGGAATCAGCAGCAAATGTAGACTTTTTAAAGTAAAAAAAAAGATGCATAGGTCACATATCTAGTTTGTGCAACAAAATTGTTCAGGCTGATTATGAACAATGTCATGACAAAATAGCCACAAGGGTCTGATGTCTTCTATGCAAAATGTTTAATTTTTGTGTCTCTCAATGTAATATAATTACAATATTTTAAAAAAATGTTGATAAGGACAATGTTTACCTACAATTTGATCATTATCAAATTATTCAACAATAGTTGAAATGAAAAGAGTAATTTTTATAGATGTGAGAATTCTTACAGATCACAGCATCAAGGAAAAGGAATAGGAGAAAATTACAACATATAGAGATTTGAGGACTGAAATGGGTAGATTATGGAGAACATCTTACAAAGTCATCCCTACAATTAATGGTTCATTAGGTAGAAAAATAAACTGCTTAAACAGCTTTTTACCACAACTATATATTTAGTCTTTAGACTTTAACAACTTAGTTGTGGATGGGGTTACACTTCCCCAGGTAGACCTCGTGCATACCGTAACTTGGGGGTTCTCCTGGGGAATGGGACTTTTTGCCTCCACCAGTTGGATGAAGCTCTTTCCTCTGCAGTAGCTGATCGGCCGCTGCCTTCTCTCCCTCGCCCAAATTCCCCTAGATCTTGGCCCCAGCCTTTTCGCCACAAAAATCCACATTCAGCCACAGCCTTTTGGCCACATGGGACACTTCGCAACCATCCAATCAGAACGGTTCTTACAAAATGCTACTTTTGGAAGGAAAGAATGGGACAGTTGCCTCTTTCATACACACACACACCAGTTGAATGATAGAGATGGAAGGGGCCTCAGTGGCCATCTAGTCTGACCCCTCTTCTCATTCCGGAGACTTACAGAATGATAGAGATGGAAGGGGCCTTAGTGGCCATCTAGTCTGACCCCTCTTCTCATTCTGGAGACTTACAGAATGATAGAGATGGAAGGGGCCTCAGTGGCCATTTGGTCTGACCCCTCTTTTCATTCAGGAGACTTACAGATTGATAGAGATGGAAGGGGCCTCAGTGGTCATCTAGTCTGACCCCTCTTCTCATTCCGGAGACTTACAGAATGATAGAGAGGGAAGGGGCCCCAGTGGCCATCTAGTCTGACCCCTCTTCTCATTCAGGAGACTTACAGAATGATAGAGATGGAAGGGGCCTCAGTGGCCATTTGGTCTGACCCCTCTTTTCATTCAGGAGACTTACAGATTGATAGAGATGGAAGGGGCCTCAGTGGTCATCTAGTCTGACCCCTCTTCTCATTCAGGAGACTTACAGATTGATAGAGATGGAAGGGGCCACAGTGGCCATCTAGTCTGACCCCTCTTCTCATTCAGGAGACTTACAGATTGATAGAGATGGAAGGGGCCTCAGTGGCCATGTAGTCTGACCCCCCTTCTCATTCAGGAGACTTACAGATTGATAGAGATGGAAGGGGCCTCAGTGGCCATCTAGTCTGACCCCTCTTCTCATTCAGGAGACTTGCAGAATGATAGAGAGGGAAGGGGCCTCAGTGGGCTCGCAACTCCTGCTTGAAGAGCAAGTGGCAGTCGTGGCTAGGAGAGCCTTTGCCCAATTTCAGATGGTGTGCCAATTGTGGCCTTTTATGGACTGAGAATTCTTGCACCCAGTCATTCAAGTCCTCATCCTCTCACTTCTGTATTAGCGAAATTTTTTCTACTGGTTCTGCATACCTGACCGTATCCATAGGAGCCCATCACTGCTTACTAAGTATGTTTCAGATTTCAGGCATTCTGTTCACTGACACATGCTTATATTCATTATTTACTTTTCTAGATTCTGTTAGGTTCTCACCCACCCACTTTTAAAAAATTGATGAGAGGCAGAAATATATGCTTTGTACTCCCTTCCTTCTCTACTCCCTGATTAAATCCATAAATTAAAATGGAATAGTATTGAATTAGAGAGGCTTTATAAATCGATTTGTATTCATTTATTTTTCACTTTCTTTATTACTTTAGCATTAAGCCAAATTTACATATATGCATGCAGACCAATTAATTTTAAAATAATCATTTCAAGTCCTCTTGTGTTCATTTCATTAGTTCTGTTTGTAAGTAACTCTTTTATCCATTTTTGTTTTTAACAATTTGTACCCAAGAAATTTGGCTCCAATCACTAGAATTATTCCAACTTTATCGTTACACGAATGAACTCAAAATGTGCTAATTTCTTGTTATCCTTTACTTAGGGTAATTGATTTGGATTGCAAAAAAATGGATAAGTAGATGGCAACAGAAAAACTTTATTTCCCTTGTGGGCATGACTAAAATTATCCCCTTAAAAGCATAAACCTGCAATGCGTCGCTTTATTAATTGATTGATTAAGCACCATCAAGTTGGTGTCAACTCTCAGCTGCCGTATAGATTTTTTTCATGACAATCAAGCAATGGTTCTACTGACCGGCCCGGTACGGCCTCTGGAATTGACGCGGGTGCACTTGTGCCCAGTGTGTGCGCATGCACCCATCAGTATGAGATTTTGTTTCTGCACATGTGCACAGTGTGTGGTGTGTGAGATTTGGCTGATTTTTGTTTTTGTATTTGTATTTATTAGATTTGTATGCTGCCCCTCTCCATAGATTTGGAGCAGCTCACAACAAAATAATAACAACAACAACAACAGTATAACAAATCTAATATTAAAAACATCTAAAAACCCATACAACACAATCATACCATGCGTATATAAGTCTGGGGGTATCTACGGTATATAAGCCTGGGGGTATCTTAATTCCCCCATGTCTAGCGATATAGGTGAGTCTTTAGCAACTTACGAAAGGCAAGGAGGGTGGGGGCAGTTCTAATCTCTGGGGGGAGTTGATTCCTGAGGGCTGAGGCTGCCACAGAGAAGGCTCTTCCCCTGGGGACCGCCAGCCGACACTGTTTAGTCGACGGGACCCCGAGAAGGCCAACTCTGTGGGACCTTATCGGTTGCTGGGATTCTTGCGGCAGAAGACGGTTCTGGAGGTATTCTGGTCCGATGCCAGAATTTTGGTGATTTCAAATGCTCAAAACCAGTGAAATCGGCAAAACCTCACATGCGAGAGCATCTTCATCTGATACAGCTGGAGTGGTGCAGCAGGTAGAGCCACTGAAACTGACTGTAGATCTGTAGGTCAGCCATTAAAATCTCATCACCGGCTCAAGGTTGCCTCAACCCTCCATCATGGTCCATTTTCTTCTGCGCATGCTCAGAAGAAAATTTAAAAAAATTAATTCTCCCCCCCCCCCAAATAAATAAAAATCCCTGCAAAATTCAAAAAAAGATGGCGGTGCTCACAGGCCTTCAGCAACTGTACCAGTTCTGTGATATCATTGTGATGTCACCAGTGGGTTGGTACCGGTTCAGGCAAAGTGGACCAAACTGGGAAAAACCCACCTCTGGTGTGGGAGTAGGAATGGATTTCCACATGAAAAGAAATTGCACATTACAGGATCCGGGAACACTACTGAGGTGACCTTGAGGACAGAGATAAACCTCCCAGGGCTTCAACAACCTCTATTGTCATTAGTTTGCTTTTTATATTTAATTTTAATCCCATTTTGGGTGGACAATGCTCATTTATTTTTAATAGAGGGCTTTAGAGATCCTTTACATTTTTTCTAATAGTGGTATTATTAGCATAGCGCAGATTTTTGATGTTTCTTCCTCCAGGTATAAAACCATGCTCATCCTCTTCAAATGCATCCTCCCTTAATTTATGCTCAGACTATAAGTTGAATAAATTAAGGATTTATTGAGGATATAACCTAGTCTCATTTCTTTGCCAACTTGGATCTAGTCTGTTAAAATTATTACCAGAAAGAGAAACCACACAGCACAAACTAGAATCCAGGAGAGTCAAATAAATGGCATATTATTCCAAATGTAAATGTGTTTCAGCTTCTGGATTCAAATAAAATTCAGTTGGTCATTATGAGAAAAAGGATACATTAGATGTTTTATCCCACAGAACTCTTCTAATTGTTCTTAATGTCCTGGGAATGTCAGTTTTGGATCTAGGCTGGTGTAGAATGGGATGCCAGAAGGCACTTCAGCACAGCAGAAATTTTGGGAACAAAAGAAATATTTCACATGCAGCGCCTAAACGAAACACAAATCTTCCACTATTATTGGCAGCATTTTGATCAGCTTTTGCCATCTCAAACAAAAGTGGAAAATGGCTGAATTTCGCATAGAAAGATGGATCTTGTTTCTCGGGAGGAAATAGGAAGGATATCTTTCTTCTTCTTCTTCTTCTTCTTCTTCTTCTTCTTCTTCTTATTATTATTATTATTATTATTATTATTATTATTATTATTATTATTATTATTATTATTATTATTTTTGCGGTGGCATGAGACACTTTCCCAAATACAGTGGTACCTCTACCTAAGAACGCCTCTACTTACAAACTTTTCTAGATAAGAACCGGGTGTTGAAGATTTTTTTGCCTCTTCTCAAGAACCATTTTCTACTTGTAAACCTGAGCCTCCGAAACTGTAACAGGAAAAGACATTTCAGCAACAGAACTGTGGGGAAAGAGAAGTTGGATGGGGAATATCGCTTTTGGTACCAATTACTAGGGGCAGCAAACACACATGTTGCTAATGCTGGTGAAGACTGGAAGTTTTTAAGAAGAGATTGGATAGCCGTTTGTCTGAAGTGGTATAGGGTTTCCTGCCTAAGCAGTGTTTGAACTAGAAGACCCCCAAGGCTCCTTCCAACTCTGTTATTCTATATTTTGTAGCTTAGGATTGAATTATAGGGTCCTTGGTGCTCTCCGAGCTTGGTTGCTGGTTGACATTTCATTACCCAATTAGATAACATCACCTTACTCTGTGCTGTGTGCTATTGTTTGGTACAAAACAACCCCTACTCCCTGTGGGGAAAAAAAGCATGCTCCCCGGGGTCATGCCCCCCTGCATTGCTCCCCTTTCCAGAAGGTGGGGCGCCCCACTATTTGAGAAACACTGTACTTGTGGGAGATCTGCACTACTTAATATTCAACATGTTTCCAGTTCAGTGATTCTCAGATACTTGGTAATATTATTGATTCTGATAGGTGGAGGACTACCCACACCACAGGTTTAACATCTATTAAGTGTCTGAAATATTCAAGTACTTAGCAATCTAATTTTATAAAGCTATAAGTGATCTTGTAACACAGGCTTGATCTCGTATTGGAAACAATATGAGGATCTCAGATGTGTCAAATACGACAAATAAATTCAAGGTAGGGAGGAGCTTTGCACTAAAGATTTCCTGATTTGCAACTGAGTATGTTTTAAGCTACCAATCTATGCCCAAGTACGATACTGCACAATTATGTCGATTGCACAAAATGAGGAATAAGGCATAATGACCTTGGCTTGAGCGCTGTAACAAGTGAATTAGGAGGCTGCATAATTATTCAGCTTGCTTGTAACATTACCGTTTTCATTTACCATTTTTCATCAAGTGGTTTTTGAAGCAATCTGCACTAAAATAGATTTTAATTTCAAATGGAACAATTAAAGCAGAGTATTGGAAACAGTTTCTACAGAACTGAGTCGCTAGAATCGATCTGCTGCAATGGTGTAGTAGTGCAATGTTTTTCAACCTCGGCTGCTTGAAGATGGGTGGACTTCAACTCCCAGAATTCCCCCAGCCGGCATCCTACCTGGAGAATTCTGGGTGTTGAAGTTCATGCATTTTCAAGCAGCTATGGTTGAAAAAATACAGGCCTAGTGGAATGGCCCAGAATCCTGCTGGAGTTGGGTGGCATATACCTAACACAAAATGAATAAACGGATGAGTGAGTGAGTGAGTGAGTGAGTGAGTGAGTGAGTGAGTGAGTAAGTAAGTAAGTAAGTAAGTAAGTAAGTAAGTAAGTAAGTAAGTAAGTAAATAAATAAATAAATAAATAAATAAATAAATGGCAAATGACATAAACCAAAAAGGGTTTCATGTTTAGGGAACATCAAAATGTAAGGTGCCAGATTAGTGGTTTTTGGCTAACACTTCTGCAGATATGAACCATTGCCAGAGGTGGCCCTACTATTAAGCATGGTGAGAAGCTGCCTTAGGATAAGGTGACTAGACATCAAATGTGGGACAGTCCTGATTTTTAATAATTTGTCTTGTGTTCCGCGGGTTTTTTAAAAAGTTCCGATTTTAGTATTTAGTGTTTATTAGATTTGTATGCCGCCCGTCTCCAAAGAGAGAGGGTTTTTCCTTTCTCTGGACTGCCCAGAGCGAATAAAGCATTTCCTGTCTCTGGGTGCTGAGAAAAGCTTCCTCCTCCCGCTGCTCAGATAAAGGAAATGAGAGAGAGGGGGGGAGGGAGAGAGAGAGGGAGAGAGAGAGGGAGAGAGAAAGAGAGAAGGAAAGAGAGAGATTGAGAGAGAAAGAGAGAAGGAAAGAGAGAGAGAGAGAGGGAGAGAGAAAGAGAGAGGGAAAGAGAGAGGGAAAGAGAAAGAGGGGGAGAGAGGGAAAGAGAGAGGGAAAGAGAAAGAGAGGGAGAGAGGGAAAGAGAGAGGGAAAGAGAGAGAGAGAGAGGGAGAGAGAGATAGAGAGAGAGAGAGGGAAAGAGAAAGAGAGGGAGAGAGAGAGAAAGAGAGAGAGGGAGAGAGAGAGAGAAAGAGAGAGGGAAAGAGAGAGAGGGAGAGAGAGAGAAAGAGAGAGGGAGAGAGAGGGAAAGAGAGAGAGAGGGAGAGAGATCAAAGGGTTGGAGAAGAGACTGAGCGTGCACCTCTCCAGCGTTGGGGGTGAAAGAGCGCTGATTCCAGTATAAGAAGCAGCCTGAAAGCAGAACAGGCCAGCTTCTTTGCTCTCTTCCCTTGTCTTACTGTTTTTATGCTTTTCAAAAACGGGGAAAGATAATAAATTGACAGAAGTGATGGACTGGGAAGCAGTACACAAAAACAAAGGTTTGAGGTAATATCTGTAGATATTTTTCAGTCGTCCGTCATCCGCCCCCACCCCAATGGTGTCCCACTTTACCCAAGTTATAATCTGGTCACTTTATTTTAGGAGGAAACACTGCAAAGCATCAGGGGCTGTTCTCAGTCATTCCTGAGCTTTTCCTCTGAAGACCATCCCTACCATGGACCAAGGGTGGGTTCCACTTTCAAAACAAAATAGGAGTTCATATTTTGCATGCAAGCACATGTTCACTTTCCTCATGCGTGCACGTCCCTTCCTGGAAATGACCCTCTGCGCATGCGCAGAAGCCTTTGTGCATGCGCAAAGGATTTTTTAAAATCAGAGGACCAGTTTGGGAGTGTGGACTCCTAGTCATCGTTGCCAGTTTGGTGAGCGGTGCCAAATTTCCGCTACCAGTTGTAAAGAATCAGTCCGAACTGCCAGGAACCTACCACTGCCATGGACTCATTGTTAGCATTGTGAAGTACAGTAGTCCAGACAGGATGCACATGTTGGAATACTAGTTAGAACTTTATTACATTCAGTTCTGGTCACCACACTTCAAAAGAGACATTGAAGCTCTGGAGAAGGTGCAAAAAAGAGCAACCAAGATGATTAAGGGACTGGAAACCAAGACTTACGAAGAGAGACTGAGGGAACTGGGCATGGATAGCCTAGAGAAAAGGAGGGCCAGAGCGGACATGATAGCAGTCTACAAGTATACGAGGGGATGTCACAGAGAGGAGGGGATCACTTTATTCTTCAGGGCACCAGAGGGCCGGACGAGGAACAATGGCTGGAAGCTGACCAAGGAGAGATTCAACATGGAGATAAGGAGGAACTTCCTGACGGTCAGAGCGATCAACCAATGGAACAACCTACCAGCAGACGTTGGACATTTTAAAGAGAAGATTGAACTGACACTTGACTGGTGTACTATAGGGTTCCTGCTTGGGCAGGGGGTTGAACTTGATGGCCTTCATAATCCCTTTCAACTTTAACAATAAATAAATAAATAAATAAACAAATAAATAAACGAACGAACGAACGAACGAACAAACAAACAAACAAACAAACCGAGCCTTGCAAGTCTGACAATCCTACCATCACTTTGAAACCATCTGATCAATTCAAGTGGGCCGTTCTTACACTGACCATTAAGCCCTTGAGAGCTGCCCCTTCTTTTGTTTGATTTATTTCCTAGGTAGCATCTTTTTTGCTTGTCCCCCAAAACAGTCACACATCCTATTGCACTAGAAAGAGTTCCCTTTGAGATATTTCTAACACCGACATTCTTTCTACAGACGCAGCTGTCACTTGTCTGATGTCTAGTCTGAGACTCTTCCACCTGTCTCCTGAGGCCATTGCCACATATTACAGTCAGAGTCTTGTTGCTCAGTTATAAGAACATAAGAAGAGCCATGCTGAATCAGTCCAAAGCCCATCGAGTCCAGCATTCTGTGTCACACAGTGGCCCACCAATTGTCCTTGGGGATCTTGAGCAGAAAGAAACATAGAAACATAGAAACATAGAAGAGTCACGGCAGAAAAAGACCTCATGGTCCATCTAGTCTGCCCTAATACTATTTCCTGTATTTTATCTTACAATGGATATATGTTTATCCCAGGCATGTTTAAATTCAGTTACTGTGGATTTATCAACCACATTTGCTGGAAGTTTGTTCCAATCATCTACTACTCTTTCAGTAAAATAATATTTTCTCATGTTGCTTTTGATCTTTCCCCCAACTTCAGATTGTGTCCCCTTGTTCTTGTGTTCACTTTCCTATTAAAAACACTTCCCTCCTGAACCCTATTTAGTCCTTTAACATATTTAAATGTTTCGATCATGTCCCCCCTTTTCCTTCTGTCCTCCAGACTATACAGATTGAGTTCACTAAGTCTTTCCTGATACGTTTTATGCTTAAGACCTTCCACCATTCTTGTAGCCCGTCTTTGGACCCGTTCAATTTTGTCAATATCTTTTTGTAGGTGAGGTCTCCAGAACTGAACACAGTATTCCAAATGGGGTCTCACCAGCGCTCTATACAGCGGGATCACAATCTCCCTCTTCCTGCTTGTTATACCTCTAGCTATGCAGCCAAGCATTCTACTCGCTTTTCCTACCGCCCGACCACACTGCTCACCCATTTTGAGACTGTCAGAAATCACTACCCCTAAATCCTTCTCTTCTGAAGTTTTTGCTAACACAGAACTGCCAATGCAATACTCAGATTGAGGATTCCTTTTCCCCAAGTGCATTATTTTACATTTGGAAACATTAAACCCTCCCTTTCCCTTGACCCCCAACAAATGGTACCCAAGGGAATCCTGCCTGCCTCAACCAACATAGAGGCGGCACATGGACATCCGTTTCAATAACCACTGATGCACTTGGCATCCATGAATCTGTCTAATCCTGTTAGTTAGATTACTACAATTCATTTTACACGGGGTTGGCCTTGAAGGCAACTGGAATCTGCAGCTGGTCCAAAGTGCGATAACATATCTTCCTCCCAGCATTGCATAATAACACTTGACTTGTGGACGTGGAATTCTTGGCTGAATTTAAAGTTCTGGTGGCTACCTATGAAAACTTTTTTTTACCCCTCGGATAGTTTCTGCTCGCTCTACATCAGGGGTATGAAACACAAGGCCCATGGGCTGGATCTGGGCCACAATGTCATCAGATCTGGCCTGCAGAGCCATCCTGGAATTATTTATTTATTTATTTATTTATTTATTTATTTATTTATTTATTTATTTATTTATTTATTTATTTATTTATTTACTTACTTACTTACTCACTCACTCACTCACTCACTCACTCATTCATTCATTCATTCATTTATTGTTAGAGTTGAAAGGGACCATGCAGGTCATCAAGTCCAACCCCCTGTCTGAGCAGGCAATGTAAGGGACCATCCTATATTGCTTGGCGCAGTCTACCCAATGTGAAGAGGAAACATTGGGCCAGCATGGCTTTGGTCCAGTCTACCTAACGCAAAAGAGGAAACATGCCAGCATGTTGGGCTCCACACTACAAAAAACAAAACAAAACATTGAAACTCAGGAAAAAGTACAGAAGAGAGCAACCAAAATGATAAAGAGACGGGAACTGAAAACCAAAACATATGAGGAAAGGTTGCAGGAACTGGGCATGGATAGTCTAGGAGGGCCTGGGGCAGGGGTAGACTACTGCCCAGATGTGGGGGAAAGCAGTGGGGTAGTGAAAATGGAGCTCCATCCCAGAATATCCAATTTGCATTGAAAGATGCTGAAAGAAAATGCAGGGCATCCTGCATAAGTCACGACCACAGTATGGTAGTAAAACTTTTGGTAGCCCTTCACTGGCCCGGGGGGATATGATAGCAGTACACAGGTACTTGAGGGGTTGCCAGGTAGAGGAGGGTGTCATGCTGTTTTCCAGAGTATCAGAGGGCCTGACCAGAAGCGACGGATGGAAGCTGACCAAGGAGAGATTCAACCTGGAAATAAGGAAGAACCTTCTAACAGTGAGAGCGATCAACCAGTGGAATGGCCTGCCCGCGGAGGTTGTGAACGCCCCAACACTGGAGACCTTCAAGAAGAAATCGGACTGCCATCTGTCTGGGATGGCATAGGGCCTCCTGCACCAGCAGGAGTTGCATGGGAAGACCCACAGGGACCCTTCCAACACAAACAATAAATAAGATTGGGGAATGGCATCAAGCTGGCCATGCTCGTCAAGGATTAGTTCAATCCTGGGTGATATTCCATTATATTACTATATAAGGTAAAAGCAGGTTGTAAGCATGTTGAATGCTGAGTCATAGGGTGTAAACTGCAATTTGATTGGGCCAGAGCATTATAAAATGCAAAGCAATTTTACAATAAATGTCTACGGCTGTTGGTGGTGATATTGTTAGTTGGCTGGCTGGAGCAGTTTGAGCGTGAGTTAAGATATTGAGTTAGAGCTGTAGTGTTGATACAAAGAAACCTGGATTGGTTTCGTATCTACATGTAAGTAAGGTTCACTGCATATAGCAAAAGTAAAGTTTGTTCCTGTAAATAGAAGACAAAGACTGAAGATATTTTGCTTGCACTGAAGAGTAAAACTGTTTACTACTGGTTTTTTTTTTTTTTTTTTACAAAAGTGTCTTCATTATTTCTCTGCACTGGTTCCTATTATTATTATTACTATTGATTAGATTTGTATGCTGCCCCTCTCCGCAGACTCAGGGCGGCTCACAGCAGTGATAAAACAAGATACAATAACAAATCTAATATTAAGAGACTAAAATAACAATTTAACATTAAAAGCCTAAAAAACCCCATTATTTAAAAAGCATACACACAAACATACCATACATAAAACTACATAGGCAAGGGGAGATGTCTCAGTTCCCCCATGCCTGACGGCAGAGGTGGGTTTTAAGGAGTTTGCAAAAGGCAAGGAGGGTGGGGGCAATCCTAATCTCTGGGGGAAGCTGGTTCCAGAGGGTCGGGGCCACCACAGAGAAGGCTCTTCCCCTGGGTCCCGCCAGCCGACATTGTTTAGCCGATGGGACCTGGAGAAGGCCAACTCTGTGGGACCTGACCGGCTGCTGGGATTTGTGCAGCAAAAGGCGGTCTTGGAGGTATTCTGGTCCGGTGCCATGAAGGGCTTTATAGGTCATAACCAACACTTTGAATTGTGACCGGAAACTGATCGGCAACCAATGCAGACTGCGGAGTGTTGGTGTAACATGGGCATACCTAGGGAAGCCCATGATTGCACTTGCAGCTGCATTCTGCACGATCTGAAGTTTCCGAACACTCTTCAAAGATAGCCCCATGTAGAGAGCATTACAGTAGTTGAACCTCACTATAAATTCTGGTATTTTGTCAAGTCCTACTGCATAGCTCTGTATATCCGGACAACACCCACCCAGTCGGTCATTCCCGGCTGGCCTCCTGAGATCAGCCACAGCCCAGATGTGAAATTGTGTTTGATACCCATGCTTTACATTGTGTAGCAGGGAGAGGCAATCCAGCACAGGGGAGATCAGAGGAATTCACACCCATTGAATATCATTCCTAATTGCACCCTACTTCTCTACAATAGCTAGACCAGAAGCCACTGTGCCCCTGCTCTTCCCTTTTAGAAAAATGGTAGATAGTCTCTTTTCCAAGTAGGAAGTTCTTATCTAAAGGTAGCAACCATTAAACAAAAATGTAATTGCTTTATTTATTGTGAATTGTGGTTATCTATTGTTTATGGATGTTCTTCGTTTTATATATTGCACGTCATATGAATGAGGAACACACAGATGTTGCTAAATGCATACATACACCTCATTAGGCAATGAAACAGATGCTTCATGCATCTGTAGCTGTTTAGCTGGAAGCAACACGTCCATATATATTCCCTTCTGCATCTTTCTTTCTTAGCTGCTGCTTCTGGATTTATTGATTAATAATACACATTCATTAACTATATATCCCGTCTTTCTATTTGTATAAACCCTTGAGGGTTAAACAGCATCAATAATAATAATTCACACACCCATGCACCTATACACACATATAGATGAAATAATGGATATTCCCTTGAGATTAGGTTCAATTATCAGCCCAGATGGTGTTTGTATTTGAGCAGTGCTTTTTTAAACTAGGCAACTTTATGACATATGGACTTTAACTCCCAGAATTCCACCGCCAGCATGCTGGCTAGGAAATTTATTTATTTATTAAACATATTTATATGCCACCCAACTCCCGAAGGACTCTGGGCAGCTTCCAATAGACAGAAACAGTTTCTGTTTTTATCTGTTGGAAGATAAAATTCTGGGAGTTGAAGTCCACATAGGCTATAGTTGTTAAATTTGAGGAACCCAGGTGTTCTGCCGGGCTCTCTGGTAGGAGCCTCCTGAAAATTCAAGAATACGGTCTCGTAGATATTCTGGTCTGGTGCCATGAAGGGATTTAAAGGTCATAACCAACACTTTGAATTGTGACCGGAAACTGATTGGCAACCAATGCAGACTGCGGAGTGTTGGTGTAACATGGGCATATTTGGGAAAGCTCATGATTGCTCTTGCACCTGCATTCTGCACGATCTGAAGTTTCCGAACACTCTTCAAAGGTAGCCCCATGTAGAGAGTGTTACAGTAGTCGAACCTCGAGGTGATGAGGGCATGAGTGACTGTGAGCAGTGACTCCCGATCCAAGTAGGGCCGCAACTGGTGCACCAGGCGAACCTGGGCAAACGTCCCCCTCGCCACAGCTGAAAGATGTTGCTCTAATGTCAGCTGTGGATCAAGGAGGACGCCCAAGTTGCAGACCCTCTCTGAGGGGGGTCAATAATTCACCCCCCCCAGGGTGATGGATGGACAGATAGAATTGTCCTTGAGAGGCAAAACCCACAGCCACTCCGTCTTATCCGGGTTGAGTTTGAGTCTGTTGACTCAACCTCCCTGTGGCTCTCCAGAAGCCAGAAATGCCATCCCAGAGCCTCCGCGTGAGCCAAAAATTTATTTATTTATTTATTTATTATTTGGATTTGTATGCCGCCCCTCTCCGAAGACTCGGGGCGGCTCACAATAAGTGGAACAAATCATAAATAATCCGACTAAATTTAAAATATTTAAAGATTTAAAAAACCCTATATACTAACAGACACACACACAAGCAAGCATACCATGTATAAATTAAACATGCCCAGGGGGAGATGTTTCAGTTCCCCCATGCCTGACGGCAAAGGTGGGTTTTAAGGAGTTTATGGAAGGCAGGAAGAGTAGGGGCAGTTCTAATCTCTGGGAGGAGTTGGTTCCAGAGGGCCGGTGCCGCCACAGAGAAGGCTCTTCCCCTGGGGCCCGCCAACCGACATTGTTTAGTTGACGGGACCCGGAGAAGGCCCACTCTGTGGGACCTAATTGGTCGCTGGGATTCGTGCGGCAGGAGGCGGTCTCGGAGATATTCTGGTCCAATGCCATGAAGGGCTTTAAAGGTCATAACCAACACTTTGAATTGTGACCGGAAACTGATCGGCAGCCAATGCAGACTGCGGAGTGATGGTGAAACATGGGCATACCTAGGTAAGTCCATGACTGCTCTCGCAGCTGCATTCTGCACGATCTGACTGGCGCACACATGCACACTAGAGCTAAGCTAGGGCAACGGCTCATGTGTCGGCAGATATGGCTCCATGTGCCACCTGTGGAACACGTGCCATAGGTTTGCCATGATAGCTTCCATTTGTGGATCGTTAGGTAATCAGGGAACCTACAGCTCTCCAAATGTAGCAGATTTGCAAGCCTTCCAGCATCTGTAATCAGAATGGATAATGATCAGGGATGGTGGGAGACAAGCTCAATAACATTTGGAAGTCCCCAGTTTCCCTATTCCCAATTTAAATTGCAGTCCAGGTTCAAGTGCAATAGGAAAACAATCGGTACTTTGAATACAGAGAGATGGAGAAGATGAATTTGGTCTTTTAAACAACAGCACAATCTTCCACACAATAGCAGGCTGGGCGATGCAGTGAAGTGAGGAGGTCACGCACATTATCATACATTTCCAGGAGATACCTCTATTAGATATAGCAATGCAATGAAAAAAAAAGTCCTGGCAATTTTGCTAATATGCAGCAAGTTCATCTACACTGTGTGGCAATGTATCTAATAGTCAGCTAGCATTGACAAATGGTACATATTCTCACTACCAGGATTAATAGTTAAGAAGAAAGATGAAACCAAACACGGCCTGCTAGACTGCATTAAAAATAATTTACATTTTACAGGTCTCATAGCAAGGTTCCTTGTGCCAAGTAATTAATCATCCATTGTAGAAACAGCTTTTATTAAAAAGAGGATGCTGTAAAAATATGACTGCTACCCAACTTGATGTTGTGATCTTTATGCTTTTTCTTTTACATATCCATTGTTCTGTCGGGCTCTCTGATAGGAGCGTCCCGAAAATTCAAGGATACAAATTTCAGACACACACACATTTGAAAATTCAAAACAAATGTTCTTTATCACAAAAGTCAAAATAAACTAAGCACTCTTTTTGTATCGCAAAGAGCACTCTTCCCAAAACAACCAGGTAGTCTGTACAATTTCCCTTAAGCAGTCATTAAGAACTTAGCCAGCAGCTGTGGAGAAACTTCACACCCCTTCTTCTTCCAACGAAGGGAGAGACACACACACACACGTTGCTCTGCTTTGGTTTCAAAGGTGTGAAAAAGCAACAAAGTCCAGCACACAAGATTCCTGACGAAACTGCAACAGATATTCTTCCACAATGGGCAAACCCACATGCTGCTATTTATAGCAGCAGCCCTAATTACTGGAGCCCCACCCAAACACAGGTGGCCTCCCTTATTTCCTGTAATATGTTCTTACTTGGTCTCTTCTACGCATAATTCTGCGCTTGCGTGGGTCCAAAATGTCTTCATCTGAAGCTATAGAAGATAAGGAAGATTGACTGCCTTGGCTGTGTGCCAAGCCCTCCTCTGCCGAGTCACTCCCACCTTCTTCTTCGTCCGAGGAAACTAAACTCTGAACTGACTCTGTCGGCAATAACACAGGCCTGTAACATGTTGAAGTTTCCCCTGCATCCACCTCCCCATTCCCTGGGGCAGGAGCTGGGCCAGAGCCAACCACAACATCCGTGAAGTGCAAAATATTGATTATGAACAATAGCCATAGTTCATATCAACTTATTTGCAGAAAAAACAAAGTTATACCCTTCCTAGATGGACTTGCTAACCGTGACAATTCAGCATGTCACATTTATTTATTTTATTTATTTATTAATTTGACTTCTATGCTGCTCAATCCCGTCTGACTTTACATGACGTTGTCATGTAAATTAAGCAAATTATGTGATTTATGGTAAGGACATGACATGTCCACTGCCATTTCCCCATGCAGGAACTCCTGTGTACATTCAGATATATTTATTAAAGTTATGCCCCCATCTTTTAGTTAGGAGGTCAAGTTAAGATACAGCATTTTTTGCTTCCTATTTTTCTCTAAAACAGACCTTTGAGATGCTGAGGAATTGGCCAACTAAAGCAGGCTTCTTTGGGGACTAGAACCTGAGTCTCCCTGGTCAGCCCAACAATTTAACGCAGTTTTGCTCAACCTTGGCAACCTTAGGCTGTATGGATTTCAGCTCCCAGAATTCCTCAGCCAGCATGAATTCTGAGAGTTGAATAACTCCATACAGCTTAAAGTTGCCAAGGTTGAAGAACGTTAGCATCATTGCTATGCCACACTGGTTCCCTTTGTATAACTCATACGCACAACATTTGGAATCCCAGGGCCATGTCCCCCACAAAAAACTTTGGTTTAATCCCAATGTTGAAATCCGGGGGTTTTTTTTGGAACTACCAGTTCTGTGGGCGTGGCTTGGTGGGCATGGTGTACTTTGGCGGGTGTGGCTTGGCTTGGTGAGCAAGGCAGGGAAAAGATACTGCAAAATCTCCATTCCCTCCCCACTTCTGAGGGAAGGAAATTGCAAAATCTCCATTCTGACCCCACTCCTGGGGCCAGCCAGGGGTGGCATTTGCTGGTTCTCCAAACTACTCAAAATTTCCGCTACCAGTTCTCAGAACCTGGTGGATTTCACCCCTGGCTTAACTTCCAGAGAACACCATAGTTGTCATCAAGTTGTATTGTTTAAGGCAATAGTGTTAAATATATAGCCCGGAGAGGAATAGAATAGAATAGAATAGAATAGAATAGAATTTTATTGGCCAAGTGTGATTGGACACACAAGGAATTTATCTTGGTGCATATGCTCTCAGTGAACATAAAAGAAAAAGATACAGTTGTCAAGAATCATGTGGTACAACACTTAACAATTGTCATAGGGGTCAAATAAGCAATGAAAAAGCAATCAATATTAATAAAAATCTTAGGATACAAGCAACAAGTTACAGCCATACAGTCCTAAGTGGGAGGAAAAGGATGATAGGAATGATGAGAAAAAAAACCTAGTAGAAATAGAAGTGCAGATTTAGTAAAAAGTCTGACAGTGTTGAGGGAATTATTTGTTTAGTAGAATGATGGCGTTTGGGAAAAAACTGTTCTTGTGGCTGGTTGTCTTGGTATGCAGTGCTCTGTAGCAATGATTTGAGGGTAGGAGTTGAAACAGTTTGTGTCCAGGATGCGAGGGGTCAGTAAATATTTTCATAGCCCTCTTTTTGACTCGTGCAGTATACAGGCCCTCAATGGAAGGCAGGTTGGCAGCAATTGTTTTTTTCTGCAGTTCTCATTATCCTCTGAAGTCTGTGTTGATCTTGTTGGGTTGCAGAACCAAACCAGACAGTTTTGGAGGTGCAGATGACAGACTCAGTGATTCCTCTGTAGAACTGTATCAGCAGCTCCTTGGGCAGTTTGAGCTTCCCGAGTT
This sequence comes from Erythrolamprus reginae, assembly GCF_031021105.1. Classification (NCBI taxonomy): domain Eukaryota; kingdom Metazoa; phylum Chordata; class Lepidosauria; order Squamata; family Dipsadidae; genus Erythrolamprus; species Erythrolamprus reginae. The sequence goes on along the minus strand of NC_091950.1, from coordinate 400,447,769 downwards.
GGTGCAGAAAGAACATTCTTTGTTGTGCTTTTTTGGTGGTGTTTTTGGTGTTCGGTGACCATTTTAGGTCTTGAGATATGATAGAACCTAGAAATTTGAAGGTCTCTACTGTCGATACTGTGTTGTCTAGTATTGTGAGAGGTGGAAGGATGGAAGGGTTTCTCCTAAAGTCTACAACCATTTCTACGGTTTTGAGTGTGTTCAGTTCTAGGTTGCTTCAGTCACACCACAAGGATAGTTGTTCACATCAAATCACATCAAATATACTTAATTATAAAGTTATTCCAATTCAACTGATCTTAAACCAAGTTCATTTTTCTCCCATCCCCACCTACCTTTAGAATAGAGTTCCTACCATGCCCGTTTAAACCCAGGTGTTGCCCTTAGTTTGTGTGCGAGTGTGAAATTTACTTTCTAATAGAGCTGGAAAAATTATTCTTCCCAGACATATTTAGGAAGCATTTCCACTGCTATTCAAATGAAAGATGAACCTTAAAATTATATGTTTCTATGGATAAATAAATGCATAATTCATGCAGATTTTACACAAGTTCTTTCAGAAATGTTTTTGAGCAAGGATTTAGTAAATCTTTTCAATTTTTCAATGGCTTTTTGTGTCTAGCTACTGTATATTTTTCAGGATCAGTGAATGCCTGACCACAGCTGATAGTTCTCAGGCAGCAGAAACAAACTTTGGATAGCATTTGACATGACAATAGTTAGTGTACCATAATATTTGGAGAATGACATTTGACAGTCTGACAGGTCACAGAAGTCGGTCTAAGCAAACACTGACAAGTGGATGTGCCATATGAGTAAATATTTATTCCGTTGCGGTGCATTCAGTTTATTTAGGTGTGCAAAAAAGAAAAGGCATTTAATTCTGAATGTCGGTGCAAACTTTGCTGACTCACTAACAAACGAAACCCCGCAGGCTTTGGAGATTCAGAATGTTCTTGCTATTTCCTGCTCTTTCTGTGATTGAACCCAGTAATTTATGTGCAATCTTATTAAGCTGACACGTACCAGTTTTACATTGACACGAGGAAATATTTGATCAATGGTGCGCAAGAGCACTTAGCAGCTGAGAACCGTCAGTCACGCACCTACACATTTAAGGCTGCACTTGGAGAGAATGGGGACTGCAATGCCAGAATTGTGTACTGGACAAAATAAATAAATAAAATAAAAATTAAATAGAATGCTGTCTCTTTCCTAAATGCCTT